>NW_020897693.1:51635090-51686432 GCF_003984885.1 Neopelma chrysocephalum | reverse complement strand
ATTGCCGTGATGGCCATCTGCAGAAAGGCTTGTTTATAATGGATATCGATACCTCTCCTTGGTTTTTTATTATTCGAGATGGGTTTTGTCTGCTCTTGTATCCGAGGGTCATCTGAGCAGGTTAAGCGCAGTTAAGTGTTTCAGCGTGTAAGTTGTGCCGGGAAGGAGCCTGGCCGGCTTGTAAAATGGATGGTGAGCTTTGTGCTGAGCTGGGAGGGATCGGGAGCGCCGGGACAGCGCCGGCTCCCAGCGCCTTTGGAGCAGTCACGGGGGTGCAAGGGATCGGATGGGGGAGAAGCAGCTTTTAGTGAAATACGTAGAGGGGAGCACCTGAGGTGACACTGATTCCCTAACCTTTGGTTTCTCTATGCTCAAAGCTGGTGGCTCTTGAGAAAATGTTGCAACCAAAATGATTTGCTCTGCTGCCGTAATTTAGTGGCAGGTCTAGAAAGGGGGTTTGAGACTTAAGTTGTTCTCCGATCCTTTTTTGTTTGGTTGGTTGGTTTATTGGTTTGGTTTTTCCTTTTTTTGTTTCCCTACTTTTTTTCCCTTTTGCCCTTGAGCATTTGTTATTTTTTACTTACCATTCTGCCCCACTCGAGTACTTTTTTTTTTTCTCAATTTCCTTATCCTGGATGTAATCTGCTTTCTTCAGAATGTAAGAATCAGTATGCAAAGCTTATCCTTCCTTCCTAAAGGCAGGGCTTAAGAAAGAGAATTTGTCGTTTTCTGTTTCCTGTAGACCGAGTTCAAAGTTGGGGATGTTTCTTATAAAGCAGCAAAGAATATTCAGATTAGTCCTGTTGTAGGGGTTTTAATGGAAAACATAAAGCTGTGTTTATGGTACGTTCATCCTGGGGGCTGTGGATGTGCAGTTGAGCTAAGATGGCTAAGAAAAAAGAAAGGATATGAACTCAGCAGAGAACTTATTGGAAATCTCAAGCATTTATCAAGAAACTGGGTTATTTTAGAAGGGTTTAGGTTTGATGTTGTCCATATTCAGAATACCTTGAAGGGAGAAGGCCTTTGGGTCCTGTTATTTATCATCTTTGATGATAAAACTTTGGTTGATTGTATGTAAAGTACACCTCAATTTTGGCATTGGTTGAGATCCTTTTATTCCTTGCCTCTCCCTCTGCTTGTATTTGGATAGTGTTTATCTCTTGATAGTTAAGGTGAAGCTTGTTGTTTATTTAATTTCATGCTGTGAGATGGCAGAAATTATGAAATTTGACCAGGTTTATGGTCTCAGCCTTACATAAGTGAAATTTAGTCATTACAGTGTCTGGAGGTGTGGATTTTTATACTGGTCTGTTGAATCCATTCTTTGATGTAGTTCCAGGCTTCTTATATATTTATAGGGGTCAGGATTCCATAAGAAATCAAGTATGAGCATCATGATTAGATACTGAGCTATTTGGGTTTTAGCCATTCCTTAGTAGTTGTATCACTTTGATGTGCTCCTGGATTTTCCCCCAGGTGCTACAAGAAGCTCCTGTCAGTGCATGGACTGGGTGAACCAGTGTTGTTGGGAGCTTTGTTTATCGACTCCAGTTTGAGCCAAATTTAGGGCTTTTGCTGAGATATATGAGATTTTCCTCATTATTCTTTTAAAAAACTCCTGTGCAGATGGCTGATGCAATGAGAAGTTTTTTTCTCAGGTCTGTGGTGTGACACTTCACTATTAGCAGAGGACTTCTTGGACCTTTTTAAGTAAATGAGCCATTTAGGGTTACTGGTTACTTTGGTAGTGGCCTGCAGCTGGTAGATAATCCAAGAATCATTTATTCTAGTGTGTTTTAAGTCCTTATAGCGTAAAATAGGTATTTTTAATGGTATGTGTGCTAAATAAAACTGAGAAATGATTTCTGGAGTGCTCATTCTGAGTCTTAAGATGGTATAGAACAGGACTGAGTGCCTTGCAGAAGAACTTAAGCCTTTCAGTTTCTCAGAGTTGGGCCTTGAAAGTTATTTTTTTGGTGGCTAAGGGGGATGATCTGAAAGACTGTTCTTTTTTCTGCTGGATCTTTGCTATCAAAGTCCAGCTCCAGAATCTGCTTGAGGAGCCTGTATCTTGTGCTGCTGGCTTTGAGGGGCAGTGGCTACTGCTGGTTTTTCTTCAACCTGTGTGAGGTCTTTAGGATTGTATGTGCCATTGCTTTTGTCTGTTAATTTCTTTCAGCGCTGGTGGAACTGAGCCACCATTACTGGAAGCGAAAGTGAACACAAAAACCTTTTGTATATACTCTGTGTCTCTCTCCGAGTTGTAAGAAGAGGAGAAATCTTTCAGTAAATCTGTAGAGTCTCCCCGCAGGTAGGGGGGAGGCTGAGTGGTTTCTGGCTTTCAGAACAGTGGTTTTACTGCTTTCTGGGTTTTTCTGGATTGTTTGCCTTGCCACAGGGCTTACCTGACAGTAGTGCCTGTGTTGTCTGTTCTTTGCACTTCCTCAAACACGAAACAGTTCTGCAAATTGCTTCAATAAAAGTGCTCAGAAATGGCTTTCCATTGCCCACTAAAGGTGAAGGGGGACAGCACAGTGCTCTGCCTTCCTCCTCAACATGAAGGCACTGAAAATCAGGGAAGAACAGCTGTGGAGGATTTCCCTGCTGCAGAAACTTTCCATAATTTTGCTCTGTTGGTGCTTTGGTTTCCTTCTATCAAGTGGAGGTCTGATAATTTGGCAGTATGCTGATGGAAGCAGCGGGAGGCTTTCTGGTTTTTGTTTACAGTCATGCTTCCTTTGCCCTTTAAAACACAGCGTCTCCAGGCTGCAGTCTGGGTCTCTTGGTTGGGATGCCTGAAATACCAACAGACAGTCCACACTTAGCCAAGAGGGCTGGTGCAGCTGGGATCAGACGGTCCAGGTTGTCAGGTGGTCTGTAGCAGGGCGACGGGATAGTAAGAGGTTTTTATTTCAAGTACTTTCAAGGTTTTTTAGCAACTCTGCCTTCTGTAGAAATGCTTTTCCTTTCTCGTGTGTCTGGAGGCACATCCTGGACCATTTTTGGAAGGTGGGGGGGGAACAAATGTAGCTGCAAACTGTTATCAGCAGCTTAAATCGGGCAGTTAAGTCAACTATTGCTTTAAAGGTGGAGGTGTGAAGTGGATAATCCGTTTTATTCTCTAATTTAATTGCCATCCCCATCTTCTGGTTGGTTTCTCTCTTATCAGAAATGTCCATCAAGGGCTTACTTAGGGTAGGCTGAGATCCTATGTCCTTTGTAAGCCTTGAGGAGGTGAGAAGCGTTAGTTACGTGCTGTCTTTCTGCTGCCACCAGAAGAGAGGCCAGAGAAGACCATCCTGCTGTCGTGGGTAACACCTCAGTCAGCAGTGTAACGCATGCATTTACTTACAGGTGCTTGTGCTTCCTCCTCTGTACACTGTGAAAGCAACCATAGACCTTTGTTCCTCCCTATCCTTGAGTTTATAAGCCTGGAGTTTATAAGGCTGGTTCTAAGACTCCGATTGCTGATGGTGAAGTGGAAAAAAAATTAGTCAATAAATATTAATAACACTGGCAAATGTCAGCAGCATCGCAGTGTAAGCCCAAACTCTTCTGGGGTTCTTAAGATTGCACACATTCCCTTTGGTGTGCTTCCAGCCTGGAAGCCTCGAGGACTCTTGCTGAGCCTATGTAACACAGTGGATTGAATTCTTGAGTGTGTTCATGTTGTTCAATAGTAATATTGCACCAATTTATGTCAGAGTGCTGGATTTCAAGCAGGCTTGCCTAAGAGTTTTGATACTAAAGGGGACATTGAATGACAGAAGCTGCTAGTTTTTGAATATTCTTTTTTTTTCTTTTTTTTGGTGCTGCAGAAGAGAATTTGGCAGTATTAACTCTATTTATTCCTGAAGAGCTTGGTGGTATGATATGCCAACAAAATAATAGAGCGCATTGCTAAGTAAACCCAGGAGGGAAGCCTTGCATGGATCAGTGGTGGCATACAAGAGCATCAGGCTTTTCCTGATGATACTGCTCTTCCAAGGAGATGCAAATACCAATCTGATTACAAGATGTGTTCTTTAAAAAAAAAACAAACAGCTTCAAAACAAAAACAAATCTTGCCAGAGCCTTCCTTACAAGAAGGTGCAGTAACCTGTACCCATTCCTAGCAAGCTGATGTCCAAAAGGAGGGAATGTTCCAGATTACAAGTCATCAGCTCTAACTGCTCCTTTTATCTTCACATACACAGTTACATGGGCAGGTGTTTACATGCCGCAGAAAAACCACCTAGGTAATGCATGGAAAGAACTTGGACCTTAATCATCTTTTCATGTTATAACAGCCCTTTCTCTTTTGAATTCGAGAAAGTTTGAGCCTCTCTTGAAAAACCTCCTTTGTATTAGAGGAAAGCATGTGGGAAAATCAGAGTTTTCCATGGAGTACTGCTCTGAAATGGGAGGCACGTGGGGGTTTTATGACACGGAGGACTACAAAAATGGCTCAGGAGAGAAGGTGATCCTTTGTACTTTAACTCATGACTGGAAATTCAGGGAAGATACAGATTTCCAAATTACAATTGGATATGAAGGCTATTAAGGTTTTCCTCTACTGAGATCTCTGCTATTTAGCTTAGAATAAAAGCCTCTATGAAAATTAAGTTCTGAAATTTTTTGGAACATGAAATCAAGTGAATGCATGCCAGCATATGTATTTTTTTAAGTACAGTTTATGTAGGTGATGAAAACTTCGGGGCTCTTTAATGTGGAGCCACAGCCTCAGTTGAAGCTGCGCCTGTTCACAGCAGCCTGGGGGCTGGGTCTGAGATCTCAGAGTAAGTGCATTGATAAAGAGGAGTTTCACTGTGTGCATAATCTGTCATTTCTTCTTGTTGAAGTCTGATAATACTGGGACTTGTACAGAAATGTAGCTTTTTTAAACCTCGAGACATTTTAGTACCAAGACATGCAAAATGGCTCCCCTGGCACTGAAGAACTGGTGCTTCAAGATGATCCATCAGTCATTCCTAAAGATATCCAATGCAAACTGAGTGTTAGGAGAGAAGCTGTGCAGCTTCTGTTTAATTTGGTGTGAATGAATGCTCCTTAAGAGTTTGGAGGAGAAATGTTACAAGAAGTCTTGTAACTCACTACATTAAAATAGAGCCTGAACTTCAAGCGCAGAATTGAGGATACTGAATCAACAGCACTGATTATATTTACAGCAGTGGAAGGTTTTACCAGGTAACTTATTTAATGCCTTTTTGACTCGATTTGTAATAATCCTGGAAGTGTTACCTGAAAAAGATGACCCATTTTGTTTACCAGAATGAGTTCTTTCTGTGTCAGTTCTAAACCAAAACTAGAGTGATGCCACTTCATGGAAACTTGTGCATTTCAAGAAGCAAAAGAATTTGAGGCCAAGTCTCCTGTTTTTGCTCACAAAAGAGAATAGTAAATGGACTGTTATGTTGGAAAGGGAGTTACTAGAGGCTTACCTCCTTCCATTTGTTTCCTGCTCAGCTCCACTGGAAGAACATATGCTCCAAGGAACAGAAGGCGTGAAGTAATCCACATCAAATATAAAAGCTGCAACCTCTACCAGCTAAACTAAAGAAGGGAATGGTTTAACTGGGGATGTGAATATTTAGTGCTCAGTCCTTCAGAAAGGACTTTTTTTCTTGCACCCTATTGAATCTTCTGGATGCTGAACTGACATTGCTGCAGGCTTTCTGTCCTAGCTATTGCTGTGTTTTTCTTGACTGCTTAGTGGGACTGTTTGTTTTTTATTCATACAGAAAAATAAAAGTTGATCTCTCTTATTTTTGTTCCTTTTTTTTTGTTTTGTTTTCTTTTGTTCTTAAAACCTTTGATCACAAAATACCCTGTTAACTGAAAGCACTTGAGGAACTTGAGTGAAGGGATGAGAACTTGGATGGAAGCAGTAAGGGAAAATGTCCAGCCTCCAGTCTAGGAAACCAAATGCAGCGAATAAAATAGATTATATGTTTTAAAGCCATGATTTAGACTAAAATTAGTTACTTTATCAAGAGTCTGGATCTGTCTGAAGACAGACCAGTTCGTTGTTAACTGAGAGCCTGACAGATATCTTGGGGATATGTTTTGCATCACTTTTTGTGAGCTTAGTAGCAGCAAAAGCAGGAGGGCTGAAGGGAGGAGAGCATTTAAGTGTCTAGCTCTGTCAAGCCCCTGCTCAGATATCTCATTTGAATAGCTCTGATTTTTCTGTAATAATAAACACAATTTAACTACCATGTGTCTTTGATCTTGAAGGACAAAGCACAACTAATTAGGAAAGAAAAAATGATATATTCAAGGAAAAAGCCAAATAACCTAGCTAAAAAAAAAAAAGAATTTTCTTACAAACCACCACTTATGCCATGTGGTTATTTTAAAACAGTAAATTACCATGCAAAGGTAAACTATCAGTGGGTTACACTGTGTAGTAAGACACAGCAGAATCACTTCACCACGACATGAAATAGAAATTATGATCTTGGAAGCTTCTACCTACTTGCTCACACTTTATAAGTGGGGAGGTAGCTGGAGTTTCAGGTCAATTCAAGGCCAAATCCACATGATGGATAATCTTGTCAGTGTGGTCCTGTGCTGGCTTCAGGACTTTCAGGCTCTGCTGCCGCCTCTTAGGCCATAATTTACCTGTCTTTAAAAGGAGTGTTTATATGGACTTCATGGCCTTGGTAGTAACACTTTACTGGGGCAGTTGATGTGTAGCCCAGTGGACTCTGCTCTCGCTGCCTCTCCCCACTATCATTTTGCAAACGGCAGTGGGTTTTGGAGTGTTTGTGCTGCTGTAGCTGATTCAGGCTGAACTGCCTGCTTGCTCTCCTGATTTGTTAGGGTTTTATTAGTTAGGGTTTTTTTGGTGGTAGTCAAGCTGTGGTAAATGGCTGTAACTACCCTCATGTAAAGAAAATGGTTTAAATTGCAATTAGAAGGTAGTATAGATATGAATGAATTTTAATAGTTTACATACAGAGGTGTTGTCTCTGCTTGGATACTGTGTTAGTTTCTGCAGTTAAATTTCTTTTAAATCATTCTTACTGTATGTAAGGAATTTCTGAGTTCTTTTCCTGAGTTGGATTAGTGGGCTGTGATGTTCATTGATTCATGAAGAGCAAGACTTTCTTCTGTGCAATCACATGCTTGTGATTACACATGACATTTGGGTGTGGGCTTTTTTTGTGTGTGTGTGTCAGTTTTTGTTTGTTTGTTTTGGGGGTTTTTGTTTTGTTTCTTTTGTTTGGTATTTTTCTCACAAGAAGTCGCTACACAGACGGTAAAACAAGAAGAATTGGTAAATAAAATTGACCATAATGGTGAGAGCAATAGTACTTAAAAAAGGAAATCATGTCAAAGCAAGACTCTGGGCAATGTTTGTGTGGGTCCATCTCAAAACTCTATAGTGTTAATGCTCCAGTTCTGTCACCCCTCATTGGAGTTGATCAGCTTCAATTAAAAAGTATTTTTAAGGGGATAAGGGGACTAACTGGCATCTTCTTCATCTATGCCAGGTGGAAGATGAGGGACTTTTGAGTGGGTTCTCTTGGTGTTTTTTTTCCTTTGGAAGAATACTTGCAGCATTAGCTCCCCGTGTATCCAAACAACTGGATTTGAATAGTATTCTCTTTCATTATAAACTCATTTTTCATATGAAGTTGTCTATAGGGCAGTTCCACTGGTTTGGTTTCTCTGTGCTAAGCACAGGGCTTGCCTGGGACTTCTTTCCATGGTGGAATAATTTAGTCCAGCTCTGGACAAAATGAAGTTCTAAAGTAGTGAAGAAAAACGAGTGGCTGCATATTCAGCACAGTTGAGAGAGTAGAGCTCTCTTGTAACACACTCTGGCTGTAGGTGAGAGCAGATGGTGTGGACATGCCCAGGGTTGAGCCCTTCACACAGTCCACGTGAACACAGCTGGTTACTCTGGGTGTTCTGCTGGGGTACAGCTGCAAACTGGGAGCTGCACCTCTGTCCTGTACAGCTGTGCTGGCAGAAATACCTGGATTAAGCTGGGCCAAGTTTTATACCAAATGCAGAAACACGTTACACCTTAAAAGCGAAATACAAGGCCCATTCCAGGTCTTTGGAACTTTCTAAAGTTCCAATACCTTCTTGATGTCATACAAATGCATCTGCATCTCTTTTTGTGTAATGAATTAAAAATGAAGCTATGATATAGTGGATATGGTCTCTGTGACTCCCATTTCTAAGCCAGGTATTTCCCATGCTAGTTTTACAGTCTGAGGAGAGGTTGTACCCACAGTGAAGGATTCTGTGAATCTTGTACTGGCAAATGATGGGAATTAATGGTACAATTGAAAGCTAGTTAAAGCTCAATAAGGAGATGTTACCATTTTTGAGGCACGTTATTCATTTGGTTTACATTGTGTCCACTTGGTATATTTCTGTGAAACTTTAGGAATGGATAATACAATGAATACAAAGAAACTTGATACTAGAAAACAATTCTAAATAGAAAAATTTGAATTGTTCTCAGATGTTTATAATTTTTAAAAATGTTCTCAAAACCTGGATCAGGAAAGACATGCCTGGATTAATTAATACGTTCACAATAGTTATCTTACAGGGTAATTGAAGACACCTATAGGGCAAAATCTACCCAGTTAGAGTAAGTTAGAACAGGAGAAAAGCTAGAAAATACATAACAGTAGTAAAGCAACATACAGGAAACTCATTGATTTTTGTGTTAATCTAATATTGTGTACACAATGTAAAAATTTCCTTAACACTGGGTGGTGATTTAAAAAAGCTAGAAGTAAACGAAGTGGGCTATTTTACATCTAGTTATTTTTAATTGAAGTTTATCAGTTACTGGTGATATTTTCCAGTTTGTTGGTTTTTTTTTAAACCTATTTGCCAGTGGTAAATAAGCAGGAATTAATCAGTATTTACATGGCCATTGATTCGTTTTACACTCACGGAGATGGAAACTGGGGGCTGTATTCAGACACTTGGGGACTCACTTGTAGGAATATGCCATGGTGGGCAGAGGGGTCTTTGGGATGGTATGGGGAAGTATGTATTATTTGGGAGATGCTCTGGCCCAAATGGTTCCTGTGACCATGATGACAGGAGTTGCACAGTCAAGTAGAGAGGCCACATTAACATCTGTAATTGGTGTGCATGGGATTGCTGCTGGTGTGCCTTGCTCTGAAGGATATTTGGCTAATTCTTGCTGTAAGACTTTGTTTCTATTAATCATACTGTATTTTAAAGCCTTTTTGATTTTAGGCAGTGAGTGAAAGTCTGAGTTATATCCTTCAGCTTGAGCTCTTGGTTCAGCAGCAGTGAATCCAGGTCATGAAATACCCTTTTGCTCCGGGTCTCTAACTCAAATAACTTCTGGAACTCAGATTTTAATCTGCTATTGCATGTAAACTTCACTTATATATAGAAAGTGCCTGGTACTGAGTTTAAAGGGGTCAGTGAAACACTGCTTTCTGTGAGTTATAGGGATAATGTACTTAGGATTGCTCTCTGCTTCTGTATTCTGGTGGCAGAAATACAAAATGGAAGTGGATGTCTGGCACTGGAATTGTGCAGGACAAATCATACCTGCAAATTTGTGCAATTTCCTGTCCAGCACTGGCGCTTCTGATATTTTCACTGCATGTACAATCACTCTTCAGCTGAGATTTTCTTCAGGTGTTTTTATTCTGTGCAAGACTGACACCAGAAGGTTCTAATACAGCTCTCAAGCTTGGGGGTTGTTTTAAGGGGACTTGGTTCCATTTCTACAGAAGGGTATTTCTGTTGTGAAGATCATGAGTTCTACACAGGGGCAGTTCTGAAAAAACTGATAAGAGAAGTGATAGGATTTATTTAAACTGATTTTGTGGCAGTTCACATCTTGCTGTTTAAAGTCCTCTCCCTTGAGCTTCCTTTTTTCTCCCCGAGTTGAGAAAGTGCTCACTTTGGCAATACATTTTCTTTACAGGAATTCAGCATCATTTAATTGGCTACACAGAAATTTGTGGGCAGCTACATATGCTGAAGTGTGTTTTTTCATTTACTTTATGCAACAGTAAGTTACAAAGCTCAGAGTAGTTGCAACAGTAAAGGATTTTTTTTTCCTTTTTTTTTTTTATTTGGTGGCATTCAGTGTTGAGGCAACAATGACTTCATTTGGTAATTAAACCTCATTTGTGAAAGACCTTTTCCCTATTAATTTGATCCATTAAAGAAATGCTCTTTGAAGCTGGTAGTTAATCTTCCTATTTAAATGGCTGGGTTTTACTCAGATTGGTTACAGCTTTGGTTTAAATAGCAGCTAAAAATAGCAAACTGTTGTGCTGTACAGTTTAAACATCTATCTATAGTAGTAGCCTTTCTAGAAAGGAAACACGTAGTAAAAGGGAGAGGAGACGCTGCTGCTCGGACAGCGCTGGTTGGGACCAGCATCGTCCTTTTCCTTGGATTTTGCCCTTCTCCCAGTCAGGCAGCTCTCCAGCTGGTGGCACTTGAGGATTTTACTCCAGGATTAATTTTTAACAGAAGCACTATGAGCTCGATTTAACCTGCGTTTCGGTCGGTAATTAATGATTCCACTGTTGTGAGAAGCTTTAACTCTTCCTGTTGAAGGCTGCTGTTAATTGTGCTAAAACCTTGCAAAAATCTAGAAACTACCCAAAATACTTTCAAGAACATTAGGCTGTCAGAAAGAAAATACAAGGGCTGAGAGCCCAGCTTGTGAGGTTACCATCTATTTTCATCTCTTGAGTTGTCCTTCTCTACGTGTCTTGTGTGATTCACACAAGCCTGACAAACCTGTGGCCTTGGAGTGCACTCATTGCCAAAGCAAGGAGGGGGGTTTAACTTAAAAGTGTCTGCAGTTGAAAAGGAAGCCATGACAAAACTGCAGGCATCTGGGTGAAGAGAAACCAGTTACTTCAGTAATTCTCCCTTGAGCTTCTGTTGTAGGATGAACTTTCTGCAGGTGATGGGATCTTGAATGAGTGGCTAACAAAGAAAAATCAGAGGTATAAAGGTGAATCTGTCTAAGGCAGCAGAATTGCTTGGGCTACTGTCATGATTTCAGCTGGGATAGAGTTAACTTTCTTCCTAGTAGCTGGTGCAGTGCTGTGTGTTGGATTTAGTATGAGAATAATGTTGATAACACACTGATGTTCTAGTTGTTGCTGAGCAGTGCTTACTCTGAGTCAAGCAAGGACTTTCCAGTTTCCCATGCTCTGCCAGTGAGGAGATGCACGAGGAGCCAGGAGGAGACACAGCCAGGACAGCTGACCTGAGCTGACCAAAGAGATATTCCAAGCCACAGAACGTCATGCCCAGTGTATAAACTGGGAGAGTTGGCCGGGAGGCGCCGGTCTCTGCTTTGGGATGGGCTGGACATCGGTCAGTGGGTGGTGAGCAATTGCACTGTGCACCACTTGTCTGTCTTGGGTTTTGTTTCTCTCTCTCTTTTTGTTGTCCCCCTTATCATTACAATTATTATTTTATTTAAATTATTAAACTGTTCTTATGTCAGTCCATGGGTTTTACCTTTTTCCAGTCCTCCTCCTCCTCCCACCAGGGCAGGACAGGTAGTGAGCAGACAGCTTTGTGGTACTTAGTTGTGGGCTGGGGTTCAACCACGACAGTTACCTTGAAATACCTTTGACAAAATTGAGTTTACAGTGAAATCTGTGGTCTGAGAAAGAGGAAAAAGAGAATTCAGGTGTTTTTTCACCTCCACCCTTAGTCTTCCATCATGAGAAAAGGTACTTGAGGCCTGGCTTCAGTAAGAAATGTTTAATCCGTGAGGTTAAATAGCTAAAATATTTTTTCAGTATTGTTAAAGGTCAGACTTTTCGTAATGGCTCTTTCTGGATATACCTGTATGTCAGGAGCCTCAACCTTCTCAGACCAAGATATCCATGACTAGAGCAGGAACATCTGTTGTCACAAGGAAATTGAATGTGAAGAAATCTGCAAGATGGGGAAATATAGTCAGATATTTTAAGCTACCCTTCTGAAGGACTTGAGCCTATATACACAAAACCAACAGAACTATTGTATGTCCAGAGTTTTTTACAACTGTAATTCCCATAAGTTAGTTTTCCAAAGATCTTTGTTATTATTATGTTGATTTAATAATGTTTCTTATTACACAAAAATAGTATTTCTGTAATCTCGTGGCCTGATTTTGCCACTAAAGGAGAAAACATCCTGTTCTTTGCTCTTATAAAACTTATGACTATGAAAATCAAGCCGCTAATGCTTCCTTCTGCTAGCAAGGGCAGGAGGCAGAAGGGGAGGACAGTGGGATTGGGAATGGGTGGGGTTGCCGTACAGTTTTATGAAGTTGGAAAAAATTAAGGTAATTGTAGAAGAGATTCTTATGGCTTACTCTGTCTTTATCGTGGATTATTAAGCTTCTTTCATGTTTCAAGAAAAATGATTCTTTCATGTTCCGTGCTTCCAACGTCTGTTTTAATAGTATTGTCGCTTGCATGTTTCTGCACAAACTAAGAAAGTTTTTGGCTGTTGTGGGTAGGACAGCAGGTAAAGGTCTGAAAACGTGTTCTTTTGGTTATGTATTTGACTACTTACATTGAAGAGGGGAGATTTATATTAGATATTAGGAAGAAAATCTTGAATGTGAGGGTGGTGAGGCCCTGGCACAGGGTGCCCAGAGGAGCTGTGGATGACCCATCCCTGGAAGTGTTCAAGGCCAGGTTGGGTAACACTTGGAGTGTCCTGGCCTAATGGAAGGTTCCTGCCCATGGCGGGGGATTGGAACAAGATGATTCTTAAGGTCACTTCCATCCCAGACCATTCTGTGATACTATGCCTGGTTCATTGTGTCCCAGCAATATTAGCCCATGAATCGCCTTGCTCTATAATTTGTGGTACCTCTCACAACATATGTGCTAGCTAAAAAGTGCTTTGGCACAGATCTGCAGACCTGACTATGCGAATTTGGCAGTGATAGTACATGGCTTTCAAGTCTAGTGAAATTTGAAAAAAGTAATTTGTAAACTGCAATTGTCTTTTGTATCAGGTGTGTGCAAAATGGAGATAGGGTGCCTTCAGAAGACATAAATGTATAAAAAGAAAAATGAACAAGAAAAACTTGGAGCTCCCATCTCAAAATGTTTAGTTCAAAACTCGTGATAGATGCATGAGGGAGATGTGAGCCAGTGTGGGTGCTGGGAAAAGGGGGAATTATCCGTGTTACCAATGGACAGTCTGAGTTGTTTCAGTGCTTGCTCTCAGTAAGCTCTTCTTTACCTCATGTGTTGTGGGGGAGGCAAGTCTACAGAGGCCATGGAAGGAGAATGAGGCATTTTCTGAGTTTTCCAGTATAGGGGAGAATATGGAAGGGGCTATACTGGAGAAAGAGTGAACCCTAGAATCATCATAGAATCATAGAGTAGTTTGGGTTGGGAAAGAGCTGGGAAAGGTACTTTCTGGATCACTTGAAAAGCAGGATATCTCATACTAAATCAGTATCCTTGTTCTTCTGACTTGTGAGGTGGGCTTTGTAAGGACGGTAAAAAAAGGATGAACTTGGAGAGTGTACATGAGCTGGAAATGACCTATTCTGTAGTATGCTGAATGGACTTGAGGGGTTAGGAAACAGGATTTGAAGGCTGGAGAGGCAGCAGTCAAGGTATGAGATAAGCAGGAAGAGTTCTGAGTATGTACATGTCTGTTTGAAGAACTGATCCTGCTGGAAGACTCTGTAGGTTTGAATTCAGTCCTGGCAGAGCCCAACCACGGCAGAACTTGATACAATTACCCTTTTAAACTGAGGTTTTAAATTATTCAACTTTGATAACTGCTTAATTGGACAGCTTAGTTTCAAATTTAACTTCCACAGAGAACTCTTGCTTCCTATGCTAACCCCAAATTTGTTTGTTTAGGATTAGCTCTGAACGCAGAAAAGAGAAGTCAAGGGATGCGGCCCGGTGCCGAAGGAGCAAGGAGTCAGAAGTGTTCTATGAACTCGCCCACCAGCTGCCTCTGCCCCACACCGTGAGCGCACACCTGGACAAGGCGTCCATCATGAGGCTGACCATCAGCTACCTGCGCATGAGGAAGCTGCTGGATGCTGGTAAGGGAATGATGGGGCAGAATCCCATCCTATTCTAGTGATCCTGGTTGGCTCGTCACAGCTGTAGTGCCGTTTTCAGTCACATTTGGTGCTTCTCCCAGAGTTAATTTCCTTCCTGTATTTGTTTGTTCCAGCTGTGCTTTACTCAGCTGTAGGCAGTTGGTGCAAGGCTGGCTGAGCTGACTGTGGATGTATCCCCTTAATATAAACTGCAAGGAATATTTTTGTAATCTGTGCCCCACTGAAGGTGAAGTTAGCTGAGGATGTGTTGTCTCTGCAGTGACACCTGCCCATGCAACTGCAGGAGTATCTGAGTGAGGTTATGAACCAGTGCTGTGGGTGCTGTACTGGTTATTTGCACATCTACCTTTAAAGTATGGAGGAGTAAGTTCAGTAGCCAGACTCTGAAATCTCTCCCAGCAAGCCCATGAGTGAAGTTTGTAATGCCTTTTTGAGATAATGCCTTTTTGACATAAATGGTAATATTTTTGCCATGTAGACTTTCTCCTTAAGGTGGAAGGTTTATTGCTTAATGCATAAAAGCACAGAGGGTTAACTTCACTCTGGTTTTCTGTGATTTGTGATACCATTACTGGAGCTTGAAGAACTGATCACTTATCTAAATGAATTATACTGGTTTTGAATGGTCCTGCAAGATTGGCTTCTTGCAGAGTGGTGCCAGATGTAATTTCTGATGGTAAGGGAAGAATGGGTGGTGTTTACTTAAACAGAAATGTGTGACTGCTTGCAGGTGAGCTGGAGACAGAAGCCAAAATGGAGAAGGAACTGAACTGTTTCTACTTGAAGGCTCTTGATGGATTTGTCATGGTTCTGTCTGAAGATGGGGACATGATTTACATGTCTGAAAATGTGAACAAGTGCATGGGACTCACTCAGGTGAAATACTGACATTTCCTAAGACTGTTTCAAATCTGTAAAAGCTGTTCCATTTTTGTATATGTGAAGTTAAACACCCATATACCTCCTATTTCTTGCAGTTTGAGTTGACGGGGCACAGTGTATTTGATTTCACTCATCCATGTGACCATGAAGAGCTGAGAGAAATGCTTACACACAGAAATGGTGAGAAAAAAGAAAAAAAATCAATTTAATTTACTTATGTTTAGTTCCTGTTGGCATTAATACAGTTGGATATCTGCCAGAAAATGGTTTTGAGTGAACAAACTAGTGTGCTTTTCTGCTTAAATCTCAAAGTAAACCTTGTTGAGAGATACTAACAACAGAAATAACCAAAATGTTTTGGCAATATCCTAATTATAGGAAAAATGAGACTTCATTATTACTCTTTAATCTAACAAAATGAATGACTAAAATGGAGTTCTTGAGGGTTGAAAGAATTCAAGTGCCTACAGGAATAAAATTAAAGGTAGGTTAAATGAGAATGATTTTAAGCAATTACAGTAGAAGGACATGGAGAAGTTCAGTTGGTGCATTTGTCTTGGTCTGGGCTTGCCTTTATAGGACAACTGAAAAGCAAATGCTTTCTTCCAGAAAAGTGTGGTGGTATACTTAAGACACAAAAAAGGGATACTGTATTTGAATTTTAGGACACCAAAAAACAGATTGGGGAAGACTTGAACAACCCCAAAAAGGGCTTTTGGGTTGATGCTTCTGTGCACCCTTTAGTTGGTGCATGAAATTGGTATCTTTTCACAGACTTCTGACTCTCCTTTTCTCCGTCTGAGGGAGCAGAACACCGAGTTCACGTGTTCTGCATGCTTTTGAATTTAACAATTGCCCATGAATTACTGCTTTTATGTCTTCTAAAGGTTTGATAATGACTATGAAGACTTGGCAGCCCATCTGCCTCCAAACAATTCTGCTTTACTCAGTAGTTAGAAGTCTAAAATCCAACCTCTATAATTTCTGTTTCATCAAACAGGGGTTATATGGACTCTGAATCCAGATAGTGATGATTTGCTAAACCTGACCTCTGCTTTCATGTAGCACTGTAAATCAGAAGTCTTATGTTGTCATCCTACTAATTGAATGGAAGAGACCTGATAAGATAACATAGCACTAAGGGCCCTGACTTTGGTTTTGGAAGCATTTTGTAAACTTGTCTGCCTTTACTACTGAAATATATTTCTAAGGCTAGATTAGATTCTCCCCAGCCCCCACTTTTGGAATACAGTAATGCAGTCTTAGGGCTGGGGAAACAACTTCCCTAAAGCAGTTTAAAAAAACTGGTTTTGTTGCAAAAGCTTATTCTTAAAAATGTCATCTCGCTGAGTTTCATGCAAACCCAGCTCTAGCATGTCTAAATTGGCCAGACTGGAATAAGATGTCTGGAAAGCATTATTACAAAAGCTGTTTTGCAAATGAAGTTGGCAGACAAAAGTCTGAATTACAGTAATAATAGTAGATTTTTATATTTATTAGTATTCCCAGGTTGCATTCTACTGCACCTCTTACATCAGTGGAATTATTTTGGTTTTGAATTGAGTATTAAATATTCCCCTTTGGGATTGTATGAGTGCAAGTGAATATGAATGTGATTGGCAGAAACAGAACTGCGTTCTCATTTTATGAAGCTGCTTTTTAAACTTGCAAAGCTGGTGATCTTAAAAACTAATCCCCGATGCCGAATCAGACTTGAGAAAGTTGCTCCATCTTTTACAGTTGCTTTGTAAAGCAGAGCCTTAAGCATCAGGGCTTGCTAACAATAATGTTGTGTGACCTTCAACTATTGATTTCTAGATTGGTTTAACTCTTTTTAAAAACATATTGAATTAAAGAAGTTTTGGTTGTTTCTGTGAACTCTGCTTTAGTTCCCCTGCTCCTTATTGAGGATATTTTGATGTGGCCTAAAATGGGCTTGACCCCGTTAGTCTTTGCCTCCACTAGAAGCCATAGACAGTGTAGGTATTGGGTTTTTAATGTTTTTCTAATGAATTTTGTCATACTAGTAGCTGCAGTGCAAGCCACCCTGAAGAATTTCATAGCTACTATTATCTGTGGAGGATGAGAGCAAGTTACCATATAAACTTGTACCAGAAGCAAGGTCATAAGTTCTAAACTTTCCCCTCTGCCGCGATTCTGTCCTTGCTCCTTAGCAAACCTCAGCAAACTGGCTCTCCCACTGCTCCTTCTCCTGGGTGCTTTATTTCCTTCTTCCACCCATTGTGAGCTGCTTGCAGCTCTCCTGATACCATCAGTTACATTTTTTTTGCCCACAACAGCATAACTAGTAATTGACTCTGAAAGGATCTCCCCTGTAAAAGCAAAATCTTAACTTTAAGCCTGCTGGTAGCACGTAAGGCTAAAAAATTACTGCTGCTAACCTTGATTTCTATTAGGGTTTCTTGATTTTTTTTTCTGCCCAAGAATGCTAATAATGTGTTTAAAAACCTGGTCCCTGTTTACTCCAAGAGTGTAAATTGCCGTGGAAGTATTTGGTTGCATGTAAACAGCAGAATTGTTAATTCTGAATTGAAAAATTTAAAGCTACTGCAGTCCTGGAGAGCTACAGGCCCAAAAGGTATTTGGTTTGAACCTGAATTACTGATGCATTTCAATGGAAACCAACTCAACAGGGCTTCTCATTCTGCATGTGCTTTTCTTGTCCACTGCCATAGCATTAAAAAATATTTAATTTTCAGTCAATCTTTTCCCCCCATCCCTTTTTCCTGAAATCTGTGAGCGTGGAGTTGGCTACAAAAACAATACTGATCTTAAAACATTGAAACTGGACTGCAAAAGCCTCTCCTACGAGGACAGGCTGAGAGGGGCTCCAAGAGAGCTGGAGAAAGACTTTGAACAAGGTCACGGAGTGACAGGACAAGGAGGAATGGCTTCTAACTGACAGAGGGCAGGGTTAGATTGGATATTAGGAAGAAATGCTTCCATATGAGGGTGGTGAGGTCCTGGCACAGATTTCCCAGAGAAGCTGTAGCTGCCCCATCCCTGGAAGTGTTCAAGGCCAGGTTGGATGGGGCTTGGAGCAACCTGGTCTACTGGCACGGGTGTTGAAACTAGATGATCTTTGATCTCTTCCAACCCAAACCATTCTCTGATTCTATGAAACTTCAGGTTTTTGTCTCCATGATAGTAAAACTTGTTCTGAAAAGTATTATTATCAAAAATGCTGTTAGGCTTATCAATCTTTTTAGTTTATTTTTTGAGTCCTCTCCTAGACTGAGAGTTCTCTAACATGCTGGGGGATTTTTTGCACCATGATGATCCAAGAGCTTAAGAACTGGTTTGCTGTCTGCTTTTGCCAGGTCCTGTGAAAAAGGGCAAAGAGCAAAACACGGAGCGCAGCTTTTTTCTCAGAATGAAGTGTACACTGACTAGCAGGGGAAGAACAGTGAATATAAAGTCTGCTACCTGGAAGGTAACTAACGCAACGGAGTATTTACATAATTTGGCAGCTTCCTCTTCAGATGTCATAACACTATATTTCAACATTTTTACTTCATGTAACGAGCTTGAGTTTCACTAAGTACTTTATAATTTAATGACTGTGCTTCAATATGCTGAATTTTAATGCTGAATACATCACAGAGGTAACCGAAACAATGTTTTAAAATTAGTTTTTCAAGACTCTTCTAATGAATTTTCCATTTTAAGTTAGAGGTAATTTACTTACAAACAATTGTAATTACTAAATACGTTTGCATAAAGCCTTCTCTGGGAAAAAAATACTTGACACCACTTATGCTGATCCCTGATTTCTTTTGATTTGACACTGAAAATGTGACAGTTGAGGTCTCTCTGAAGGACTTCAATGCCATTCTTTTCAAGCTGCTGGCTCTCCCTTTTGTAACAGTTGGAACAAAAAGAGGCC
This sequence comes from Neopelma chrysocephalum, assembly GCF_003984885.1. NCBI lineage: Eukaryota > Metazoa > Chordata > Aves > Passeriformes > Pipridae > Neopelma > Neopelma chrysocephalum. The sequence continues at coordinate 51,667,551 of NW_020897693.1, read as the reverse complement.
AGCCTGATAACTTTCTGCAGTGAATGCATTTTCTCCTCTGCACAAAAAGTAACCTTTTACTGTATCAAGTGCATTATGGCTCACAGTTCTCTTTTATAACTTGAATTTCATTACTCTGGATCAAACAACTTCTTTGCTGCTGTCTGTGAACAATTTCTGCTTCAGAATGGTTAAAAGAAAACCCCACAAAATGCAAAACTTCTTGTCTTTTGAAGGAAATATTGGATCCCTAACATCACTTCTGCAGAAAATCTAAAATGGAGGTTGCTGCCATTACCATAACGTTCAAATTTAAACAGCAAGATACTTTTGCTGAGGCAGTTGCTTATCAGTGTCATTACTGTAACTTTCAAAGAGCAGCAGTTCACAGAAATGCAGCAATTTTTGGTGTTGCCTCATGCAGCATTGAGGGGAAGGAGCTGACACTCTGTGTGCCCATCACAGGCTGTGCGGTGTGGGGAGGAGAACAACTGCTCTCCTGTAGCCATCCCTCCATCCATCCCACAGCACTGCTCCTTCCTCTGGCTGCTACCACATCGAGGGGTGGGGAGGGAAGGACTTTGCTCTGGTGTGCTAATGGCAATATGAGTGTGTTGTCTGGCGGACAAGAACCTCGTCTCTCTTTAAAATACAACTTCCCCGTAGGTGCTGCACTGCACTGGACACATCCGTGTGTACGACACGTGTGGTAACCAAACTCACTGCGGCTACAAAAAGCCTCCCATGACGTGTCTGGTGTTGATCTGTGAACCTATTCCTCACCCATCAAACATTGAGGTCCCCTTGGACAGTAAAACGTTCCTCAGTCGTCACAGTCTTGATATGAAATTTTCCTATTGTGATGAAAGGTAATATATATATAATTTATACTCTAAAAAATAATTAATTTGGCTAATGCTTGCCTTGTACATTTACATAGTCTTTTTTGATTACTCAATTCATCTCCCCAGTGGAATCATTGGTGGGATACTTTGGCTTTTATTGAATGATCAGGATACTTTCAAAGCCAGATTTTTAAATCTAAGGAGGATGAAGGGTTTGTTCAAGGTCAGATTGGATGGGACTGAGAGCAACCTGGTCTAGTAGAAGGTGTCCTGCCCATGGCAGGATGTTGGAACAAGGTGATTTTTAAGGTCCCTTCCAGCCCAAACCATTCTGTGAATAAATCCTTTGCCTGCTGTTAACTGCCTGTTCAAACTGGTCTTTACTACAGTGACAGTGATTAAATTGAAATGGGAAGATTCTTCCAGACACTGAAAAAACAGGAAGGTTTTACGTTTCTCAAATATGGGACATTTCTGGTGACTGAAAAGAGTGTGTATGTAATACTTGTCAGATGCATTTTATTGCTATTGCTTCCCCTCTCCCTTCCTCAGGAGGTCAGTGTTTGCTTTCTTCACTCGAAAAAAAATCCAAAAGTTCAGCTGTATTTTTAATGCAATACATCTGCTGTTGAAAAATGAGATTTTTGTGTTTTGGTACAAATCAGTTGTGTAAGCAAACACAAAAGGCTGATTTTGCTATCCTCTGGACACTTAGCTTGACAAATTTGATAAACTCAAGTGAAGGAAATAATCAGCTGTGAGGTTTTTTGTTGTTTGGGGCTTGTTTGTTTCATTTGTTTGTTTTTAATTTAGTGTTATCTGTTACTGCCTATTTCCTTTTCTTTAGAACAAAAGTGAACTTCTAGTTAGTTGTTGCAATTAGATACCAAAAGAGGTTAGTGCAGGTTATTTCTCTCCTCTGCAGGAATTACCTTTCTAGGACTGATGGTGTCACATAAAAGGTACTTATTTGGTCACATTCTGCATCTGGAACGGGGCAAAATGCAAGCGCTGCCCTTGTTAGCACTGCCCTCTAGAGACTGAAGAAATCCCATTTTCCTTAAAAGCAGGCAGTGTTTGAGGGGGAAGAGTAAATCTGATTTCTCATTTCTCTTAGTTGCAGGTTTAAAACTGTTGAAGTGTGTCGTTGTCATTTTATTAAATTCTCTTATTTGCCTAAGCTGGTCTGTAAGTAGCTGGTCCACCTTGAAGCAAAAAATTACAAGTGTCTAGAAAGCAGGGATTTGCTTAATCCTATCCCACTATAAATACTCGGTGAGAAGTAGAATCCTGTGCCTGCTGAAATTTCTCTTTTAAAGAGGCATAAAAATAGCAATTTATTTCAAAACGAAGAGTCCTGGTAAAACGTAGTTGCTGCTGGTGTGCGTGGAAGTGACTCTTAGGGATTTTTTAGATCTGCAAGCATCCACATGCTCTAGTATTTGTGCTTGTCCGTGTCTGCTTTTATATAGTCGTTTTCTCCCTTGTTTTAAAGAATTACAGAGTTGATGGGGTATGAGCCAGAGGAGCTCCTGGGCCGCTCAATCTATGAGTACTATCACGCACTGGATTCTGATCATCTGACCAAAACACACCATGACAGTAAGTGAAAAGTGAATTTAAAGTCCTCCAGCTACAGGGGATGAGAGACAGCACTGGGGGAAAGCAGCATCAGAACAGGAGCTTTTTTTTTTAAAGTGCATATGTGAATCTGCAATGGATGTTTACCTTAAAAGATTTTGGTTTTTTCTGCATGTAATTAAAGCTGGTGTCCTTTCTGTTTTTAGTGTTCACAAAAGGGCAGGTGACAACAGGGCAGTACAGAATGCTGGCAAAACAAGGTGGCTATGTCTGGGTTGAAACTCAAGCAACTGTTATATACAACACTAAGAATTCTCAGCCACAGTGCATAGTGTGTGTAAACTATGTGTTGAGGTAAGTTGAGTGGACCTTGATGTTCTTTGTCATCATCTTTATTGAAGACAAAGTCAGGTTCTGATAGAACTACATCTTTTTTTTTCAACTTCCTGAGAATGCCATCCCCTGTTGAATATGTTATGATATTACTGTTCCCTAGAAATTAAATTAATTTTTGCTTAGAATACTGCCAGTCCTAGGATTAGAAATTATATTTGAAAACAAAACACGTTTTGGATATAGTGATGAGTGTAGGACCAGCCTATTCTATACTGTCTCACTGTAAGCATTTGAGCATTTGTGTGCTCAAAAAACTCTCTAATCTTTGTCTGAGCAGTTAATTCCACTGTGGAGTCAGAGCAGCAGTAATGGTGCCTTTTGTAATCCCATTTATCTTTTTCTTCCTTAGAATTCCTCTTTTAATTGAAAGCTTCAACTCAAAGCAGACTAGCTGACTGTTTTTCTGCAATTGTATAATAGTCCTAAATTAGCTTTTCAAAACTTTAGTGAGTGTACCAGTATCAGTCTATCAAGATATTGCATGTTCATAAGTAGTTTAGGAAATATCTTTTTTCCCCTTTTTTTTTCTATCTTCCTTAATGCTTTCAGAAAAGCATGTTTATTTTTGTTACTTTTTTTGATGGCCCTACAGTTAGTACTTGCTTTGTCTGTTACTTTTGAGGAAAGAACGAGTAAGAAAAAAAGAATTTTTAAAGCCCTTATCCTGGTAATTTTGTGGGATGTGTGTGGTGGGGTTTTTTGTTTTGTTTAGGGAAGGGAAGTGGGTTTCAACTTACAAAACTGTTAAGCCAAAATTTATTTCTTTTAGCTGTTCTTTAACAGTCATCTTCCTCTCTGTCTGACAGTGGAATTGTTCAGAAGGACTTAATTTTTTCCCTTGGACAAACTGAGTGTATGCTGAAACCAGTGGAGTCTCCTGATATGAAAATGACCAAAATATTAAATAAAGATGACCTGGATGATACCAACAGCCTCTTTGAAAAACTTAAACAGGAACCAGATGCTTTAACTGTGCTGGCCCCAGCTGCTGGAGACACAATTATCTCTCTAGATTTCAGCAGTAATGGTGGGTGTGTGTTTAAATTGGAAAGCATGCTAATTAGCAAAGTTAGTGTTTTAAAGTAGATTTCAAAAAATAACCTCCCAGTACCACTTACCCAGTGGTATTTCAGCTGCTGTTTAACTTTATTGAGGCCCATAGACACGCACAGTGCTGTTACTTAGGTTGATGGTTTCTTTTAATTTTTATAGAGTCTGATGAACAACAATGTGATGAAGTTCCTTTGTATAACGATGTAATGCTCCCCTCATCCAGTGAGAAATTGCAGAATATAAATATGGCAATGTCCCCACTACCTGCCTCTGAAACTACAAAGCCACTTCGTAGCAATGCTGATCCTGCACTCAATAGAGAAGTTGTATTAAAGCTGGAGCCAAACACAGAGCCACTCGAACTTTCTTTTACCATGCCTCAGGTGCAAGAGCAACCAACCAGCCCTTCTGATGCAAGTACCAGCCAAAGTTCACCTGAGGTTAGTTTCGTAATTTGGATATGCTGTCATTAAAATGTATGTGCTGTTGGGGCTTGTGGGGCAAATCTGGTTAAGGATGCAGCCGGGACAGGAATTGGGAATTATTTCTACCTTGTGACTTAAGCTCACACCATGATCTGAGGAAACAGATAAATTTTCATATCTTTTCATTAAAGTGAGTCTTGCAGACACATGCAATACCATCTGATAGAAATGAGGAGAGCTTGGGATTGGTCTTTTTAGAAAAGAATGATTCAGATGCAACTTCCTTAAACAGCAAAGTAGTTGTAATAAGTTACTGTAGAGGCTAATTCCAGGTTCCAGATAGTGCTTCCCAAGTGGGGTAAATTTGAATGTATACAGGCAAGTGTGTTTTCCCTTCCCATCTGAATTTCGTGCAACTAAGTTTGAAGTTAAATTAGAATGTATTTCAGAGAATCTGTAGATAACAGTGCAAAACGGTGTAATGAGAGAAACCTAAAACTGTGCTCAAAATGTCTTCACAGCCCAGTAGTCCCAACGACTACTGCTTTGACGTGGATAATGACATGGCGAATGAATTCAAACTGGAATTAGTGGAGAAACTCTTTGCCATAGATACAGAAGCAAAAAATCCGTTCTCTACTCAGGTAAAGTACAGTAACTTAAAATTTTTCATCATCACCATACTTATTCTGAATGTGCTTCTCTTTCTCCTTAGAACGTCTTCAGGAACTTTCTTCGTTCTTTATGTAATATTTTTATTAAAGTGCAAAAAAATAGTTAAAGATTTGGTGAAAGGAAGAGCCTTGATGAAGCCATAAGTCCTAGCTGAGATTTCTTCCACATTTATAAGTTTTACGTCTCGTCTTTTCCAGGAAACCGATTTAGATTTGGAGATGTTGGCTCCTTACATCCCGATGGATGATGACTTCCAGCTGCGATCCTTTGATCAGCTCTCTCCGCTGGAAAGCAGCTCTTCCAGCTCTCAGAGTGCAGCCACCATTACCATATTTCAGCAGACTCAGACGCCGTCAAGTCCTGCTGAGGAGATAAAGCCAGCGGTGGAACGTGCGGACGATGTGAAGACAATAATCGTCCCTTCGTCTCCTGTGCACGTGGGCAGTGAAACGAGTAGTGCCCCGGCGTCGCCTTACGGTGGGAACAGGAGTCGAACCGCCTCTCCAATCAGAGCAGGAAAAGGAACAGTGGATCAGACGGAAAAACCTTCTCCAGGAGCACCCAGCTTGCTAACAGTAACTCTGAATAAAAGGTATTTGAAAGCGCGGCTTAAGCCCTAGTGTGAGTTCAAGGAACTAGATATAATACACCTATAAATTCTGCCATGTGTTGTATGTTGTCTTCAGCATTCTGCTTCAAAGTAGGAATTGGTACATTTAAATTTGGACACTTCAAACAAGTCTGTGTTTTTTTATAGTAAACCTCCCTGAAGTTAATTTCACGGTAGCTTTTACATAAGCACCTTATGTAATAGGCAGCTACTGTATGCAGACTGTGTTCAGATTTTGATCTGCCTTGTACCTGACATGCAGCCTTTGGACAAGAAGGCAGTAGGCAATTTACAGGTAGTTGCACCCACACAGTATTTGTGGTGCTTTCCTTGTCCACTTTGTTAGAAGTAAGGGGCAGCTACAGTCCGTGCTACATTTATTGCTTTTAAAATGAGCCGTATTTTATGATGATGGACTGTGGTGTATGTAGTAGACATTTACCACAATAGAAAACTACATAAAGTCAAACATCAGTTTTGTGATGCATAAAAGATTTATCTGTACATAGAAATGTTCAGAAGAGACTTTCCCTCACCCTTCCCTCCCTTCTTTCAAAAGTAAATTGTTGAACTTTTATGCTTTTTTTCCTGCAGATTTAAAAATTTTTGTTAAAACTCATTCTGAGCTTCACAGCAAGATTAAAAGCTAACATTTGCTATGCTCATAGACAATGATTGTTGAAATGAGTCAATTTATGAACGAAAAGTAGTAGAGTTCATAATTTCAGTTCTGTGATGATGTGTATATTTAAGTGTCCACAAAAGAAGAATGGCTTGAGGAGAGTAGAAACGTCTTAACAGCCTGAATCAATTTTTCTTAGATCTACTGCACTGGATGAAGAACTAAATCCAAAGATGCTAGCTTTGCATAATGCTCAGAGAAAACGAAAAATGGAACATGATGGTTCACTTTTTCAGGCAGTTGGAATTGTGAGTTTTGTTTTACCATTTTAAAATATTCCCTTTTAACCTTGCAATTTCTGAAATGAGGCATCACTGCAGACTCCTGAGTTGAGCTGTTGATAAGCAATGGAATCTTGGGATCAGAAATAATTAATTGTTTGATAGTGAAATTTATATTTATATATCTATGCAGATACTCCAATTTTAGTTCTCTTTTACTGTCAGCTGTTTCAAAAGTGCCCTCTACACTCAAGCACATTTCTTGATTAGGTAGAAGATACTCTTCTGTGAACATATATGTTCTTCAGTAGGATATGCACAAATATAAGACATCACATTGAAATGTGTAATTGCTGTATTTATTTCATTTTTGAATTGAAATTCAGTTCTCATATTTGTCGATACCAGAGATAGTGTTCTTATGCTTCTTCCTATGTTTTCATTTTTCCATTAAGTCTGATATTCCTTTACTTAATGATATAACAAGACCATCTGAACCATGAGGGAATAGAATTCCTATAATAACTTAGCTAATGTCTATTACTACCACTCTCTTCCATGCACACTCTGTCTAGTATTAGTGTGTGTGATTTTGGAGTAGGTCATCATCATCTGTCCTAACTATTCAAAAGAAACTTTTTAGATATTCTTATATTTGTGTCACTCAGTTGGAGGTTGTCCAACTTGTTATTTTCTGCAGGGGTATTTTTGTCTCCATAATCTTTGTCTCTTGCTGTCAGTTCTTAGTCTTTTGAACCCTTGTGCTTTGCCATTGTACACTGTTCTCTCTCTTCTTGCCTTCATTGCAAATTTCCACTTCTGAAGTTTTGCACAGTTAAGTCTTACTTCCTCTACTGCAATGTAGCCTTTGAGATTCTTTGTTTCTCTAGTGGTCCATCTCCTAATTGTAGTCACCCATCATGTCTTACAGTGCAGGATTATTTTTCCTCTGAACTATGCATTATTCCTGTGCTAGTATTCTGCTTTGGGCATGAGATAAATCACTGTTTGTTGTCTTTATCATTGCTGTCCTCTAAAAGAGCTGTGAAAGATTTTATATGTCCAGTTTTTCTATGAGGCAAACACTTTATTGATTTTTTTCTTTAAATCATAATTATGCCATTGTTTTCATTTGCTAAATGCTTTGCATGTTGTTCTGTTGCTTCCAGAAGCCATGTTAGAATTCATAGCTCTGCAAGAACTTTTGTTGCCTTCCATTGCCCTTTGCTCATGCAGTGGTGCTACAGCTGTTGCAGTGTTGCTGACAAAATATTCAAAATAGCTTGGGATGTCATTAAATACACAAAACACAAGCAGTTCAGTATTAAGTGCTGTAACAGTTTTCAGTCTTACTGTGCTTAGTGCCAGTTTAATGCTTACAGGTTCAGACTTCATCCTTCGCTAAACCTTTTTCTTTTTTCTGTATCTGACAAAAGTGTTGTAAATATTTTGATGGTTTCTTAGAATCAGAAGCCGAATTTCCATGAAGCTGGGTCTTACTGATGTTATTTTAAGAAAGTGCTTTTGCTGTTTGGCTTCTTTCTCCAGAATGGATTTCTGAGAGGGATACACAGGCCTTTCACACTCGCAGAAGAAAAATGATGTTAAATCCAGGCTTGGGATGCACGCTATTCTGGAACTGTACAAACACTTGGCACAACTTATTAGCTTTAGGGAAGCAGGACATATTGTGCAAGGAGTGAAAAGGAGTGAAGACCAAAGTAAAGTACTCCTTTAGCTTCCTAGGAAACAGGAAAATTAGGCGAGGGCAAGATGTGTCATAGTCTGATTATAAAATAATGTTCTAAATCCTTACACTGGAACAGTTATGAGCCATGCCTTTCTAAATATGAAGGGCTGGATTGCATTCACAATAAAAAAGTGAACCAGCAACAATGTAGGTGACTGACCTCAGTATGAACTGCAGCTTCTGAGTAAACTGTACCTTCTATTATACATCTGTTCTTTTGACTTGCATGAGTGTTTTATAATCTGAAAACATGCTCTTTACTGTTTTAAGTGTTGGCTATAGTGGCAGGGTTCTGAAATACCTTCTCCTCTTGTTGCAGCAGTCAGTGGTACTAACAAGACCAAACTTTGCAGATTCAACTATTTCTGCCAGGAAACTTGATACTAAGACTGCGTTTTTTCCTTCCATCTGTTTCAGTGGCAGCTGCTTCTTCCTTATCCTAATTACATGAAGCCCTTACAGCTTCCTAATCCCCATATCTTCTGTGCTGCTGTCAAAACAATATGCTAAGGAGCCATATCTGCAGTAGACTGGCTTAGGATGCATTCCCCACAAGGCAATAACTGGAGTGCAAGCAGAATTCACATCTTAAATTTAGATAGAATCGACCTACCGAGGTTCCTGAATCTCCTGTCTATACACTGTTAATTCCAGTGCAGAAAACCATTAGAGACTCCAGTGTAAACCTGATGCTTACTCACACCAGAGCAGTGCTAATTAAATGGGTGTGTATGTGTACATGTACACGCTAATCTTGAGCGTGGTAACTGGTGATAACCAGGATTTAGTAATTGTTTTCTGTAAGGGAAGTAAGATCTTGAAATCTGATTCAGTTTTCATTTAAGTAATTTTCAAGGTTAGTGGACTTGTAAATACGTTTCTCCCCAAGTTCTGAACAAAGGCCACTTTAAATTGTATCAGTGCCTACATTAGTAACAAGTGACGGGAACTGTTAATTTGGAAGAGGGATGTGGAGGGATAGAAAGATACAGTATTCAATAAAGAAGATTCAATTTATTTCTTTCTAGGGGTCTTTATTCCAGCAGACAGGAGACCGTGGAGGAAATGCATCACTTGCTTGGAAACGTGTAAAGGGATGCAAAACGAATGGTCCTAATGGAGTGGAGCAAAAGACAATCATTCTACTATCAACTGGTTGGTATCTTCCTTTAATAGGCAGCGGGGGTGGAGGGGACTGTGTGAAAGAGAACTGAGTGGCCAAAACTATCCAAACTTAGCTCCTTATGAACAGCTCTGGAGGAGAGGTTAAGCATGGTGAATAAAGTGCACTTTTTCTCGTTCCCCTCCCTCTTTAGACATAGCAAGTAAACTTCTAGGGCAGTCGATGGATGAGAGTGGACTCCCCCAACTCACGAGTTACGACTGCGAAGTAAACGCTCCCATACAAGGCAACAGAAACCTGCTACAGGGTGAAGAACTGCTCAGAGCTCTGGATCAAGTTAACTGAGCTTTCACAAAACTTGTTCCTTTTTTGGACACTGGTGAATCATCACCTAAAGCAGTCTATTTATATTTTCTATATCTGATTTTAGAAGCCTGGCTACAGTACTGCACTAATTCAGTTAGTTCAGTTTTGATCCCCTTTCTACTTATTTTGACAGTCTTTTTAATATGTTCTTTATGTAACAATAACTCAAACTGTAGTGCATTTTTATAATTCTTTGGTACATACACTTTTAAGTCCATTACATTTAAAACACACTTGCAATAGCAGCTTTGAAATATGCACCTAATTTTAAAAAAAATATTTATTTTTTGGCTGGGGAGTTGGTCACCAAAACTTACCATTAGTAAAATGTCAACACAGGAAAAACTGGCAATACTTCCATGCTGCTTTTCACAGGTAGTTGGAAGACTTGTGCTCTCTTACTCTTTATGTTCAAGTAAGTTTTTTATTTTAATAGTTTTTATAAGAAACAACAATGCTTTGCAGCAGTGCATTGTAGCCACAATCGCACAATATATTTTCTTAAAAAATACCAGCAGTTCCTCATGCAATATATTCTGCATTTATAAAAACTAGTTTTTAAGAAGAATCTTTTGTTTGCCTATGAAAACATGTTTAAACCTGGATTATGTCATTATTTTAGTCACGTTGTAATATAAATTGTTCTTAAATGCTGTCTTACGCTTTTGACTTCGATGAGTGTGGTCAATTAGTCAAAGGAAAGGGTTTATCTGGAAAGGGCTAGCAGCATTTTATTTGGATACGTTCTCAATTTAGAGAAAGTTTGATGTTCTTAAAGTAGTCACTTTGCCAGCTTAAAAAAAAAAAAAAATCCCTGCCTGTAGTTGTTGAAGTTAATGCTAATATTGTGTATGATCTTAAATCTAAATGTTCAGCTTACCCTGTGTGGTATAGGTGATATTTCAAGCAGATTGTAAAACATCTTGCATTGTTAGCAAACTTTTATCTAGTACAACATTGAGTTGCTCAATATTTTGATGTTTTGGTTTTATGCACCTTGTTGCTATTAACATCCATATGTTTTCATGTAGATTTCAATAACTTGAATATATTTAGAAGCCTTTTTATTTAGAAATATATAGTTGTCACAAACATCTTATTTTCCTATATGTACTGTACAAAACCTTCATTCACTCATTCTTTTGCTCTTTGTGGTTGGATCTAACACTAACTGTATTGTTTTCTTACATCAATAAACTATATGTGGACCAGGCCCCCTTGGGGAGTGTGTTATCTGAGAGAAATGAGATAATTTATATTTTTGTTAGTGGTTATTGTTCATCCGTGTTCCCTTTTTAACTTAGAGTTGATTGGAAATCACTGCTTCCTTGTTTTGATTGTAACATCTCTGCGTTAATTATTTGAGCCTATTCAGTGCTCCTAGACAGTGTTGTACTACCACTCGCCAAAGACGTTACACTTCTCAGTCTGTTATCACACCAGTGAGCAAACTTGAAAACGAGGAGGCAGCATATTTGTGTTACTTTAGAGCAGAAAGATTCACCTTTATGAACAGCTTAAAGGCTTGTCTCTGGAAGCTTTATCAAGGTAACACAGGAAAGCAGGAAAAAGTCAAATTCACGGAGTGATCGATCTAAGATGGGTTTTTATCACAAAACTCCGTGATTAAAAATTTAAGCTGGTACTTGATAAAACTTGTTCTACATTCTTGTCCTGTTGACTCGGTGACTTTTCTTAGTTTGGTGTCATAAAACATGATGCTACTGGTATAACCCTGTATTGTGTAAATATGGTCAAGATATTCTGTGCATTCTCCAAACTATTTTAAAAAAAACTTATCTTGGTGTAAACTTTGGTTTCATTGCACTGCTTTGAAATCAATATAATAGTACATAAGCTTAACTTGTTCTCTAAAATGACTGTTTCACTGAAAGATGCACTACCCAAACTGCCACAACTGTATTAGGCCAAAAGGACACTATGAGCAAGATAAGGCATTGGCAGGAGACAGTTTTGCGTAGAAATTGCACAGAGAGGATAAAGTGTGTAGGGGCACTCAGCTGGAGCTGAAGCTTCCTGCAGAGAACGTTTTCACTATATACACCCGCCACTGATTAGTAAAGCAGCCTATACAGCTTACAAAGTTCTCTGGCTGAAAGCAGCAGAGCTCCTGCCTGCCTGGTGGGTGAGGTCTCGGGGCTGGCATTCTTTCCATGGCATTTCTTTCTCTGTCAGCAGTTAAAAGGTTTAAACAGTGAAGTCAGCTAAAGCCCCTGCTGTTGGGGCATCCCTGCTGCTTAGCTCTGCACGGATTGACATGGTGCTTTGGAGAGATAGTGGGGAGAGTCTTGCAGGCAGGTGAGAAGTGCAGCTGGGTTCTGCTTTTTTTACTGTCCCTGCAAGCTTTGATCTGGCTCGGTGGGTTGTTATCCCTTTGCATCTCCCAAGAGAAATGCCACACCATCCTGCTTGATGGTGTTCTGCTGCTCTCTTGACCATATTTTGGAGGAACCTGACCTGTTTGGATCTGTCAGTTCCTCTTCAGTGTACTTTAAGAGGGCAGTTAAGTTTTCATAGAGAAAAGTCCATGTTAAAAAGAGGGGGGAAACTGAAGTGACCCACGTGATTTGTGCTTGTGAGCCTGCTGGAATCACAGAATGGTGTAGCTTGGAAGGGACCTTAAAGATAACTTCATTCCAACAGTACTGTCATGGACAGGGACTCCTTCCACTAGACCAAGATGCTCAAAATCCCATCAAACCTTGCCTTGATCATCTCTGATCTTAGTGACAGCAGCTGTGGATTTAAGAGAGCCAGAATCTTTCCAACTCTCACGTTTTTTACTATGCATAGTAGCCAGGAACAGCATTTTGTTTACTGGGATGAACTGCAGTAGCTGTTTTGGTTTAGTCTAGGGAAAAAAAACCCAACCTAACAAAAACTTACCAGACCTCCTAGAGACAGTGAAGAAGGCTTGGAAAAGTAATAGTAATTGCTCTAGCCTTGCATGAGCTTTGGTAAATGCAGATGCCAGTTTGCAAAGCTAGAAGTACAGCTTTCTGTTGCTTTTTTTGTTTGTTTCTGTTTTACTAGCTTTTTTTTTCCCCCTGTTAAACTACCTTTTTTTTTTTCCCTTAGACTCCAGGAATACACAGTCTGATTCTAAACGTATTTTGGAGGGCAAGGTTCTAGAATAAATTGCTTCCTTAATGTTTTTTATTGATTTTGAATACTTTCTTTGCTGCCTTGCTGCCTTTTTTAAATGTAGAGGCACTATGTTAGAAATTAGGAGGAAATTCATGACTGTGAGGGTGGTGAGGTACAGGCACAGGTTTCCCAAGGAAGCTGTGGGTGCCCCATCACCTTGGTATTGTCCAAGGCCAGGTTGAACAGGGCTTGGAGCAACCTGGTCTAGTGGAAGGTGCCCCTGCCTATGGCAGGGGCTTGGAACTAAGTGGGTTTTAAGGTCCCTTCCTACCCAGACCGTTCTGTGGTTCTATGATTTATCCTTTGCCATTAGTAGTTAAGAAGAAACTGTGGGTAAATACAGTGTTTCCTCCTGCATATAGAACATGCTAGATAATGTGGAAATGATAAACTGAGGAGAATAACAAAGTTAGCTTCCTGGTTTTCCTGACTACAGCAATAGTCAAGCCAGGGTTTCTTCAGGGCACAGCACAATTATTTTTTTTACTTATGAATTCTAATTGATGTTTTAATCATCAACAGTGATGATTTTGCTAAAAGGTAAAGGAATTTTTAAACTAGTATTTATGATGATATTGTTCATTCCTTTACCCAAATGTAGTTGCAGTAGCAACTGTGGCTTCCCAGAAGTCACTTAAATCTGCTGTCCAGTAACTTATCTTGGGTGTAGTATACTGGGTAAATTAAGGTCACCTGTAGTCCAAAGTACACCTTTCTAAAATACTTTCCTCTCACCTGGTGCAACTGGCTTGGACCTTGGTGATCTTTGAAAACCTTTGAGTGAAATGGAAGCAACTTACTATTAAGTTTCCTTCCTTCAGTGTCTGTGTACGCACATTAAACTCTCACAAAGTAATTACTGAATTAAAGAATCACAGATTAGGGCCAAAAAGAACAATTTACACATAACACTAGTGACAATTTAAAGACTTCAGAGCTTATTTTGGATGAAATTATCAGCTCTGCTTGCAATGAAATACAACTGTAGGGTCAAAAAAGTCTGATGATTACAGGTTAAGCTATTGCATATTAATTAGTAATTTTTCATTATTTAAAGAGCTCTTTAATTAAACAGCTAAATGATTGTAGCTAAAGGCAGAACTGTGTGGGTTGTTCCACCAGTATCTGTTGGCAAGTGTTCTCTGCTGTTACACTGCTGAGTGAACCTTTTGCAGTGGGAGCTGGGAGCATCCTGCCACTGTCAGCCAGGCTGGACATGCCCCAGGTCAGCCATCTGTTCCCATTCCCACTGATGAGCTGCTCCTGAGCAGAGCACGCATCTCACTCAAATGTCACTGCACTTAAGCACATTATTCAAACTGTAATTGTTCAGCATGGAAATAAACACTTCACAGGCCAGGAATACTTTGTAGGAAGACCATTTTTTTCATAGGAATTCACATGACTGAGTATTCAGCTTTCATTAAAAATACTGTTAGCCATTAGGCACTTGACTCCCTGGAAAGCTCCATTCTGGAGGAATAATGATTTTTGATCCAAATTCTAGAAATGAGTTGTCATTTACCTTCTGCTTCCCTGTTTACCTTGAGCAAGTTACCAAAAAGTTAAAGAGTTTGCTACTGGATTTATACAGTACAGTAGATTTTGTGAATAATAGCAGTATTCTCTCATGAAGAAGTGGTATATTTTAATGGAATTCTTTTTTGGAACCAAGTACAACGTATTGCAATTGATATTTCTCTTGAAACATTTTGACGTACTTGTGACTGTATTTCTTTTTGATTGTGTAACAGTATAAAATTCAATAAAAGAGAGGGTTTGTTTCTAATTTGTGACATCTGTGATCTTTCTGTTCATCCCATTTCCTTGCAGTAAAAGATGGAGGTGGCAGCCCACTTTAAAGTGAACTAAATAACCACTGTGCATAAATAACTGAAACTCCTTGCAGGTTCAAGATCTTACTGACTGCTGTCAGAAACTTGGGCACTAGATAGACATGTGGTCACTTTCCCAAAAGCATTCATATATTTTATATTAAATATAATATAAACATTATATTTATATATCAGCTGAATCCTGTTCACCTAAGGTGGTTATCCCACCTGTATTAAGCAGACCATGTGCATGAACAAAAGAGGCCAAACATGCAATTTAACAAGTTTGACATAGGGATGGTTTAGGTTTTCCTGCGGAAAGCCAAAGAGAGCGAGCGAGCGACAGATACGGAGCCAGAGGGACAGAGAATGTTTTATGAGACCTCTTTGAGTAATCACATCAAGAACACCCTTAGTAACAAAACAGAAACACCCTTGAATCCACCATCATGACTACAGGTGATTTCAGCTGCTGTCGGTACATGCAAATAACTTGACAAGGACTTGTGACTCCTGCTGTCCTGTTAAATCAATACCACTTCCTACTGCACAGACTAAAAAGATTTTGCAATGCTTTTGCTTGGTTGACAAGTCTGAAAGCAGAAGGCATGTGCAAGTGCTGTCACAGTAGAGTATGATCCTGTTATTTGTTATTAGTGTATTTGCACATACAGAACTTGGAATATGCTATTTAATAAAATATATCCATGATTTATTTTCATGAAAATGGATTAAAATATGATTTATTTTCTTGTTTTCAATTTGAAAATGTGTTCTAATACAACATATGAGATATTTAAAAAAAAGGAGTTGTCTTGTGCCATGTGCACTTGTAAAACCCCATTATTTATATATATGCAGGATAAATGGCTTTTAACTTGCAAGTTAGAAACTAGGAATTAATAGGTCAAACAAGATTTTATCCTTTTGTTTAGGAGTTAAATAAGAATATGAAGAAGACACAGTAACCAGCACACTCTTCCTTACATCGTCTAAGTTTTTAAAAATTTTTTTCTTTAGTTTGGAAGGCAGCAATTAAGAATTGAAATGTAGTAACGAAAAATCTGAAGGAGCACTGAAAACACACAGTTTATGAAAAAGAGTATTAATTAGTCTAAGAATTGATACTGTATTTAACTTTATATACCACATAAGGGGAATTATACGAAGAGACCCTGTTACTTGGTTTTATTCCTCTGCACTTTCATTCTTTACACTATACCCAAACTTTCTGCAAGGGAAGACTTACCACATGTTAACACGGGCACAATAGCCTCATCCTCACTACATCTTGCATCATCTGACACAATCAAAAGTGTGACAACACACAGCCCCAGCTGCCTTAGGAAAAAAAGGAAAAATTCCATATAGCGTTTCTTGAAACACCATCCCCAAGAAATCACCCCACTCACTGCATGCTTAAAATACAAAAATCAGAAAACACACTCAAGCTTTAGAAATTCAGCATCACTCCAGAGCCAGGCTCCTCTGCTCCCATCAAATTAAGGGTAACTCCTGTAACTAAATAGGGCTTGGCTTGAGCTGTAGGTAAGAATGAACTCACTCTGCGATGTGTCAATTTTAACTTACTTGTGCTTTGAATCCTTAAATCCACTGATGGGGGAGCACATTATATCTGTTTTCCCAACAGTGTTGTCATTCTGTTTTAAAATCAGTACAATCTGTTGAAGTCAGGGTCATGTACTGGATGAAGGAGGTCACTGCCCTACGTGAATCCAAATGATAAGATCAAAATGTCTTTTCGCAAAAAAACCCAACAACAAACAAACAAACAAAAACAAAAACAAAAAACAAACAAAACAAAACAAAAACGCAAACCAAACCTCAGCAGGTGCAGCTCTCCCCCTGCAGCTGATAAAACCTGTCCAGTTCACATGCAACAGCTCTGTGAATGCTCCTGTTCCTATAATCAATGACATTGGCAACCAGTGGTGCTCACAGGCAACAGCTGTTCACCCGATGGCCATTCATCTCCTAATAAAGGCCGCTAAAGGTTGGATTCCAGCAACCTCTTGGGAAATACAGTATATATGGAAAGATGCTTGCGTGCCTGCAGCACTGTGTGGAAGCTCCTGTCACTGTAGGAGCTGACAGCTTGATGTGCCCTGCCATAAGGAGCGACCTTTTGATCAATTAGTTGATGCTAATGGTGAACTGGAGAAACCACGGCACCGCAGCCAGCAGAATTTGACAGTCATTTTGCTATTTGAGAAAGCGAAATGTGAATTTTTAACCTGGTCGCCGGGCAAAACTCCTGCAGGTTTTAAATATCCCAAAGGCACCACACGCGTAACGCGCTCCATCCCATGCTTATTCCACACCTTCCCTACATGCTGTTTCTCACCCGTTAAGGATCCCCTTGCGCAGGGGCGACCTCCCACCAGCCGAGACCACATCCTCGTAGCCCCCAGGGTGCAGAGGCACTTGGATGCTCTCCTTCCAAGCCTGGGGACCGCTCCCGGCGCAGGTGCCGCTGCCCATCCCAGCTCCCACAACCCGCAGGCTGCCCGCAGCCCAGCCCTGGCCGCAGGGGCAATCACCGCAACGCCGCCTTGAAACACGAGCCTCGTCCCTAAAAACCCTCCTGGGAGCCTCCGGCGGGCTGCGGAACATCCCGGGCACCAACCGCGGCTCCCGCAGGAGCCACCCCACCACCGCCCGAGCAGTGCCCGCTGCTCGCCGGGTCCGTACTCACGGGGGCTCGGGGCTGTCTCCGACGCCGGGGCTCCTCGGGGTGTCCGCTCAGCCCCTCGGTGCGCGGGGGAGCGCGGGCAGCGGAGCCCCCTCCGCCCGCTCCGCGCCGCCGGCGAGGCCGCACCCACCCACCCTACGTGCGGCTCGGCAGCCGCGGCCCCCTCCCCGCCCGCCCCGCTGCCCCGGCCGCCTACGTGTGGCCGTGCATGCGGGGAGCGCCCGGCACGGCACGGCAGGGCAGGGCACGGCATCGCATCCCTCCGCTCGGGGGGGCGGCCGCCGGCTCGTCCCCTCTGCCTGTCGCGCTCGCTCAGGCGGAAACGGGGCTTTCCCGCAGCCGCCGGGCCCCGCTACCCGGAGGGGTTTTGGGAGGGGGCGGCCGCCGAGCATCCCCCCCGCCCGAGAGCCGGGGGGTGGCGGGGGGGCAGCGCAGGGACCGGTGGCCCTTGGCGGGCACCGCCGGCCGGAGCGTGGCGGCGAGTCACGTCCCCACGGCAGCGCGGCTCCGGGAGCCTTTCCCGTGGGGAACCCGCTGCTCCCGAGCCCGTCGGGTCGCAGCCCGCCGGGCTCGGTCCTGGGGGCTCCTGCGGGGACTGAAACGGGAGGCGCTGAAGCCCCGCTGCTCAGGAGCATCCCCGGGGTCCCCGGGGCTGTGGTACAGCGGCGCCTGCCCGAGCGGACCCTCCGCCGCTCCCTCCCGCCCGAACCATCTCCTGCTCCCCAGGACCGGCCAGGGATGCGCTGCTCGGAGGGGTTTTGTGCCGGCGGACCGGGCTCACCCTCCACGGCGGGGGCGAGCGGGGCAGAGGCCGGGGCAGGGGGAGAGAGCGCCCAGCACCGACGGGACTCGCCCCACACGGGGCGCGGGGACCGGAGCGCGGAGGGTCAGGGCAGCCCCACTTGCCCCAGCCCCGCTCCCTCCCGGAGCAGCCCCGGCGGCTCCTCCCGCTACTTCCCGGCTCCTCCCGGCACGGGCGGTGCGCAGGCGCAGCGCAGGCGCTGCGGGGATGTTGTGGAGCGGATGTGTGGGAGTGGTGCGGAGCGGCGGGATCGGCGCCATGGGATGAGCGCGGCGGGGTGAGCGCGGTGCCGGCGGCGGGATGAGCGCCGTGCCGGGGCTGCAGGCGGACTGCGAGGAGCTGCTCGGCGCCTTCCAGCAGGCCGACACTGTCCGCTTCGAGCGCTTCGCCGAGCTGTGGCGGGAGCGCCGCTTCCACACCGTGTTCTAGTGAGTGATGCCGTCCCCCTGCATCTCCCCTGCATCCCCCGCATCCCCCCGTCCCCTCGTCCCCTCCCAAAGCCCGCAGCCCCTCCGCTGCTGGGCTTCCCCCGCCGTAAAGGGAGGTATGGGCGAGCCGTGTACCCCTTTAGGCCTACCTATCTCTGGGAGAGGTTTGCCTGCCTGGGGTCTGAGTGAATGGCAGGGGTGCATCGGTCCCTGTGTAATACTGAAAAACAATTATTAGTTCAGTCTATTTCGTGCATTAGCAATGTGTGTGATGTGAGAGCTGACTCCTCCGGGAGCTTGATGCAATTCTCGTGAGATTTAAAAACGTGACTGCAGGACATTACATTTTTCGCTTTGAGCATAATTTAATACAGCGAATTTAATATGTGAAAGCTTAAGGTCTGGCTGTCCTTGAAGGCTCCCCAGAACTTGGGCCCTATGACCATATGCCCATGTTGTGATCTTGGGGATGTCCTGTGCAGGGCCAGGAGTTGGACTCGATGATCCTTATGGGTCCCTCTCAACTCAGAACATTCAATGATTCTATACAATTAAAATACCTAAGGCTTGTTTCTGCATTATGGATTTTGTAAAGCCTGCAGTTTTTTATTTACTTGCTTTAACATACTGCTTTTTTTTTTGTTTGTTCGTTTGCTTTAGTGGCAGAATGAGAGCCTTGGAGAGGAACAAGCTCACAAAGAAGACTTTAGAACTGGCCCAGCAGTACTTCTTGCCCCCATATGCCTTCCAGATCCGAGTGGGTGCTCTGTACCTTTTGTATGGGCTCTATAATACCCAGCTTTGTCAGCCAAAACAAAAGGTAATTGTTCTTGAGGTTTTATTCTCAGCAGATACCAGATGTAAGATGTGTGGTATACTGTCATCATAAATGGTTAGGGCATTTCCTCTCATTTTCTTAAAATAAAAGTACTTCAAACCAGATGGTCCCATCGGAAAAGGTAGGGACAGACAATGTGCTCATCAGCTGTAGGGTGAGCTACATTATAGCCTCAGTTAGTCTTTAGAATTCCAACGGAATGAGTAGTGGCTGAATTATTTCCAGTTCCCATTAACCAGAAGTGAAATTCATAAATAGGTTGGGAGGGTGCATGCCTGAATGATCTGCCTCCTGGCTGCCTTTAGGATCGGAGACCAGTATCTAAAGGGGTTGGAAACTCGGTGCAAGGAGAAGTGGTTTACTTGGGAACTGTGTGATGTGTGTTGTGTGCATATGCACAGGGGAGTCTAAATTCTTTAAATAACAAACTGCATTTGGAGTAGTCTACAATGATGCCATGATGTCTCATATCTTGACTTCAGAGAAATTACTGCCTTTTATAGAAACGAATTTAGGCAATTTTAAAGCCACTGCTTATAGAGCAACTGTAAGAGAGTACACGAGTTATCAAGGAAGTTAACTTGGGTAGAGAGAAGATGAGGTGGCAGAGTAGATGTGACAGGAGAGAAAGGAAAAAATAAAGGAATGATACTTTTATGAGCATTTCAGTGGCAGCACATCCTGGTACAAGTAGTTTCCCGATCACTCGTGAATGGAGTCTCCTTCTTGCAGACTATTTCACACACTTCAGAATGTGAAGAATTAATGTTTTCAAATGTCAGAAAGGACTTGTGTTCCACGTCACTGTCAAAGAAAGCTGTAGTGAGAAGATTTAACCCAACAGTATAATGAGCTCATTTGCATAAAATGTTGATAGTAATAACTAAAGTTATAGGATCCTTCTGTAGTTCTGTGGTCATGTGACATGCTACACCCTACACATCCAAGTATTGTCTGTAGTAGAACGTGATCACAGTAGCCAGCTGAATTAATTTTTGTTTGTTGAAATATGCAGATCAGAATTGCACTCAAGGACTGGCCTGAAATCCAGAAATTTCAGCAGGATCTGATAGACTCCCAGCATTATGATGCAGCATATATCTTCAGGAAACTGCGACTTGCCAGAGCATTCCATTTCACAGCAATGCCAAAGCTAGTGAGTTACTACATTAAAGACTTACATTTTTAAATAAAATAACCTTATTTTTCAGTGGCTAACAGTTCAACAGCACTTAAATTCTTGTCTAGGGAATATTTTGTGAGAAGTGCTGACTCTGAGCACTGTGACAGCAAAGCTCTGTGCTGTTGCTGTTGAGATGGTTTTATGCCTTTCAGCATCTCCTGACTGTTGGATATGCAGTAGGAATTCTCAAGAGGAGGTGCCATTTTAAGTTTGCTTTTGGGTTACGAACATTGTCTCTTGCTTTAGCTGAACTACAGAACTAAGAAGAAGATTGAGGAAAATGAATTTAAAGAAGAGTTTAAGGACCCAAGTAACAGAGTAAACAGCCTCATCACTAATGATGTATTGGAGGTACGGTAACTTTTAAACTACAGATTAACCACGGGGGGTTGTTTTGTTTTTCTTCTTCTGCTGTCCAAGAGCTGTAACTTCTCTAATCAGCACAGTCTTGTCCTTTTTAAGTCTCTTATGGAATGCAGACTAGGGTAATAGCCTGTAATTTTACTGAACACTCAGAAACGTGGCATTTAGTTTGGCAGAATTGTGGTACCTTTTTTCAATACTGAAATATGCTCTGATGTTTTGTGGATTTGCCTTGGTAAGGTGTAGAAGGGGAAGGGTGTAAATGGTTAATTGTCACTTAAAGAAAAATGGAAAATGGGGGGGAAGCATGTTTGGTTTGATATGTCTGCAGGTTGCAGTTGGAGACTTGATACTTGTGGTAATATGAATTTACTTATCCGGCAAGTTCACAGGCTTCTCTGACCTTTATTTCTCCTTTTCAAAACTTGGGTTTGTTTAATATATAATACATTTTATTAAAAATGCAGTAATTCAGGCCAGGTATAGGTTCTTGTGTTGCTGGTAAATGTGGATCATCGGCAAGGTTGAATACAGTGTAACAAAAATCTGTGAAGTAAAATGCTTCCTCCGAAGAGATGAAAATAAACCATCATATCAGAATGAAACCTCTGTGAATACTGATCCTGAGTAACCTTCTTAGTTTAAATAATGCAAAATACTCTTTCTTCTTTTGCTTATTTGATGGGTCAGTGCTAGGTAGCAGGATTGCTTGGCTCCCTAAAACTCAACTGATCTAAACAGAATCTGTTTCTGTCACTCCTCCTGGTTCAATTAGAATGGTTTGTGTAGCCCTGGTTTTGTACGTTGAGGACTAATATTGCCTTATTGCTGGAATAATTTTTTTTTCTTGAAAAGACTCTTTTTTTAAAATTTATTTTAGGAACTGATGAATATTCATGACCACTATCAGAAAATGAAGTGTGCCATTTCAGCTGACAAATCCCAGCCAGACAAGGCCCTGAGCTTGATAAAAGATGACTTTGTAGTCACTCTTAAAGACATAACCTTGGAACATCAGGAATGGCAGCAGAACAGAATGGTGGGTGATATCAACCATTGTGCTGTGGCAACTTAGCAGATTGTGTGAACATGTCAGAACTGGCTTTCTTGGTGTGATTACCTCTGAGCTTGTAAATCTCAGACTGAAGTAGATGGAACTTAACACTGGAGACGTTGGAATGTGTAAAACCTGAGGCAGAGGTATGGTGTGGAGGAAAGGACTTGTACGTGGTGCTGCCTCTGTGGTACCATAACCATTGCTGAGAGGGAATCCCTGAAGGTGTGACTCTTGGGCAGTATTAGACTGACCTCATGAAATACCTCTGTAACACTTCTTCTTGGATTAAAGAAAGGCCACAGTGTAAGATCGATGAAGAAAACATGCATGCGTGTAAATAATTATTTTGGTTTTTACAGTTCTTGTATTTTAGCTGTCTTGTATATGACAGATGTTTAAAGAAAAATGCTTTTCTTTTCACCCAGAAATTATTCCTAAATGCTAAAGAAACTGATGAAACAGAAAATCAAAAGAAAGATGAGACTTTGCTGCAATCAGAGGTAAGAAAGTTCAACTAGTTTGCTGTGTTGTACAGGCTGAATCTGTTCATTTTTTGACTTCAGATCACAGGATAGGCAGCGTAGGTCAAGGCTTAATAGTGTCATAGTAAGTTCTAAGGACAGCTGGTGGGGCTGGTTGGTTTTTCTTGTTTGCTTGTTTGGTTTTGATTTTAAATCACAATGTTTTCTGATGAACTGTGAGCATTTATTGCTACCATAGCTCTTAAATGCTCATAATAAACAGTCTCTCTCAAGTAAGGAAGGAAAAGAGCTGTATTTTCTAGGCCAAACTCCTTAATGCTTCCTCCTGGAATTTCAACTAAATTTGCAATATTCATTTTTTTAATGCTACAAAATTGTCTCATGTTGTACTTGTCTGCTTATTTCAACTTTGAATTTGATTAAGATGTTAAGTTTCAAATTTGATTTTCTCCTCCTGGGCTTTGTAACAGTGAAGGCAACAAAAATTATGCTCTGCCTTTTGAATGGAATTTGAACTTTTTTTTTTCTTTAAGTAACAGTTTGGCAGCATTCTAATTATGTAGAACTAATTCTAGAGTTACAGCTGTAGTGAGATATTGCTCAAGTGATCGTCTGATATGATATTGCATTTCAGTACTGCCATAAGAGAATAAGAACATTTTTGGTGACTGGACTCTTGTTTCTTTGCAGGGTTCTGAAAGAGCAAGTGCCCTGGCCAGAATCAAATACAGGTCTTACTCTGCAGTTCCTGAGGTAGGTATAAAATTCGATGATAGGGATGTATTTATTTTTATAGAACAGTTTTAAGTACCACTTTAATGTAAATGCTGGGTCAGAAAGGAATGAGTTAAAATTGCACTCTGTAATTCAACCTTTGAATGTTCTAGTTTTCCTGACACATTGGGGAAACTTGAGGCTCTTATTATTCTTGTTAGGTTTATGGAAAAGTGCAGATAAGGCCTGTGCTTGGGGGATTTTCATTTACAAGATATCTTTTAATGTCTGTGGACTGTTTAAGTAGATGGAATTTTAAGGAGATGGAATAAAAGTACTTGCATTTTTAATTGCTCAGATTCCTTGGATCTTAGATACTGGAATCTCAGAAGGTGCTTGTGAAAATGGAACTTGGGAGTTTAAAGTCAGTTGCAAGTTCTTGGAAACACTGTTTGAATAACCGCTACTTTAAAATAAATTGTCGATTTGGCATTTTTTAGCAGGCCTAGGAGAAACACTGCAACTTCTTCTGTTTGTTAAAATCTGATATTGAAAAATGTGTTATTAAATGAAACAGAGCTCTGGATTGAATAGCAGTCCAGACTTTAATGAATATGCAGTAAATTATGATGGTAAGGAGGCTTTACGGTGCAGCAGTGACCTAGTGTAGTTTGGTAGTAACAGAGGATGGTTTGGGAATTAATGAATGTTTCATTATCTGCATTTTAAGTTATACACCCATTAAATCAAAAAAGGGCCTTGCCCTGTTAAAACTGAAGAACAACAACTAGTGAGAATCCTCCCTCCCTCTCTCTCTCCCCTTCTGTCCCTTCTCCACCTTTACATGGAAGTCGGTGCTTTGGTCCTTGCTGGTTTTTAAGTGACATACAGCAATATCTGGCTGTAGAAGTTCAGCTTTCTTTGTGTCATTCATATGTTTGGGTTCTAGGCTTCCAAATCCAGAAGGCATCGTCAAGTGAGGTTAGAATCTTCTGAATCGGGGAAGTCTCCGAGCCGAAGTAGAAAAACCAGTAGGAGATCACAGCCAGCAAGGAGAAGAGATTCTCCAGAAGTCAGAGGTATTTCTCCATTGCATCCATGAACCTAGAGAGACTGCAAAATTTTGTCCATTGTTTTGCTAGCAGAGGCAGCTGTGGGTCAGTGGAACACATGGGAAATTACTTTTCCTGAGGGAATCATCTTTCTGATATCCAGCTTTTAAAATTATAGAAGTTGCTTTGCCATCTAAGATTTTTGTTTACTTGTTATTTGCTAAGTGGAACAAAGCAGCGAAATAGTTTTGAATTATCTTTATTTTGAAGACAGGAATCTAATTTCAAAGTTCCAAACTCTGTTTTCTGACTTACTTCTGCTAGAAAAAAAGTTATTGACAAAATTAACCCCTCTTCAGAGATGAACATTAGGCAATGTTGCCTTTGCTCGACATAAAAAGGGTAGATGAAGTGTTGAGGAGGAATAAGGGCACTTTGAATTATCACACTGGACTGAGTTGGTGATTAATTTGTTTTAAATTGGTAGTGTTAATCACTTGTTATTGGAGATTTCTTTAGTGAGCCGTTCTGAAGGTACTGTGAAATATAGGTTTCTCTACAGCATCTGACTAGGATGTGAAGAGAGCAGCAAGTGGACAATCTTTCAACTGCTGGACCAGGGATGTAGAAGCAAAAAAAAAAAAAAGCTGACAAAAAGTTTTTCCTCAAAATCTGTCTGCAGGTGAAATGGAAGCAGCAAAGGAAACTGTTACTCGGCACATCGGGATGCCAGTAATCACAGAGGAGAACTCAGATGAAGAAGGTACAATTACTGGAATTGTGGCTTGTTTTTTAATAGCTCTCTGCTGTATTTTTCTGAAACTAAAGCTGATATTTCAGATCATGCCTTGTTGCCTTGAAAAAGCTAAGATTAGTTTTCAGCCTGTTAATCATCGTAAGAAAATTAACACTTTGATTTGAAGCTTTCTTAAGAGCACACCGTGGCAAAATACAGAGTCATGTTTTTCTGCACTATTTTGCTGTAGTGTGTTCAGAGTTAAAATTGGTCCAGTTAAAAGGAATCTCACTCTTCCATAATACAAGTCTGGCTTGGAGAGTTCCCTTCTGTAGGGAAAAGTGATTTTTTTTTTTTTTGGTCATTCACCCACTTACAGAAGATGCTTGTTCTAGTAGATGTGGGAGGTAAGATGAGGTAAGAATAGCCCTTGCTGCCTTCACTTTCATTGAGGGGACACAGAAGGTTCCCCTCTAGCCTTAGTTTCGGCTGGGCAGTGTTTCAGGGATTGAGTTCCAGTACACATGTACAGTAATAGCATCCTGTGCTGTACTGGAAGTTGTCTGACATCGTTGAGAGAGGATTCAGAACTGCAGTGGAGGAGTGGATGACTCAGGTTGCTGGAAATAATGTAATTTTAATTTGGAAGCAGTGATAAAGCAGATTGCTCAAAGCTGAGTTGCTCTACAGAAGCATCAAATTGAGATGTTGGATGATCTTGGACTGCTCTGCAACTCAGAAGCTTCAAGGTCTGTTCTCTGTTGCCTGAGGAGAACTTAAGCACCATGGCACAGGCACAGTACAAAGAAAATTGCATCCTCCTTATCCAGAGGTACCTTATTTAGCTGTGCTCAGGCAAGAGCCCAGGGAACTGCTTGGCTGCCGTGTCTCAAACACAGGAAATGTTCCTGGGAGAGGAGCTGGCCAGCTAAAGGCAAGATTTCCACTGGCAGTCCTAGCAACTCTAAGGCTGATGGGTCTTGCTTACACAGAGGAAGGCAGACCTGGTAGACTAGAGGTACTGGTTCTTAACCTGAAAGAGGAGGATTTAATTAGGTTGCTTAAAAAGGGGGAGTAAAGGGTTAAGTACAACTTCTGGAAAGCTTTAATGACATAGATGAGCGTGAGGAGTGTATTTTTTGAATTAATTTACTATCCAAAATTGTATGTAATGGAAGGATATTTCATACAAGCGAGCATAATAACTACTAAAATACATTTGTGGTGAGGTAGCATGTTTATATTTGCTCTTTTTAAATTCAAAAGAGCATCTTGTAGTGCTGAAGGGAGTTGACATTCTCTGATCACTTTTAGTTGTAGACTAATCACTTTTAGTTGTTGGAATTCATTCAATTTTAAATGATCAGATTGAAGACTTAGTGGTGCATTTAATATTGTACTTTATTTACTTTTCCTTCACTTGTCCCCTTGTTGTGGACAAAAAGTTTCTTTCTAAATCAGGGACATCCTGCGTTTCTCAGAATTTTCCAGTAAATTCTAAAGCATTAAAAATACCCATAAGCAGTCTCTTCAGATATTTTGTGCTTAATTTTTGTGAGTATTCCATCTGTCAAGTTCATAGCAAAATCTTAAAGGGGGTTCATGAGGAGCAGAGAGCTCTCAAGATTGAATAAGTTTTGAAGTACAGTATTCATCAATGAAATTTTAATTGATATTTTGAATGATAGTTTGCTGTAGAATCTAGAAAGATTTTTTTTTCATATTTAAAAAAACATTGGTAGAGGAATTGGGGGGGGATCTCAAGAGCTCATCTAATTAATTTCCATTGCTAGATAAAATTAATTCTATTTGAACAATTCACATGAGGGAAGACAGATTCAAAAGCTTCTCAAAAAAAAACCCCTCTCTCTAATTCATTTCAGAAGTATCTCTCCCCAAGAGGAAAAGAAGATGTTAGAGGATCCAGTTGGAGAAGCACTAATGTTGATTTTAATGACAAAATGTAAATGTCAGAGGTAACACGAAGTGCTTGTTTTGGATGCCTTTGAACATACAAGAAGTGTCCAGGACCAGAACTACAGATGATGCTGGAATACTGGTAGTGACTGGGATACTTTAGGTGTCTCATGGCACAGCACCTGGTGCCTTTATTCATCTGGTGAATGCTTCTTGTGCGAGACAAAGTAGCTGTGTCCTGTCTGAGGTGGAAAGAGAAGGTGGTGGCTTGTCATATTTAGCTTGTACATGTGAGTTGTCACTTGGAACTCGTGTTTATCTGCAGTGATGGTTTTAGCTGAGACTGTTAAAAGAACAGCTCACAAAACATTTGCCCATATAAGACAATGCTTGTAATCTTTTATCTCTGAACATAAAACTAAAGTTACTGACTGCTGATAATTAGTGCAATAAATTATTTTTCATGGTTTACTTGCTCCATTTTATAGTGTGTAACTTCACTGTTGATCACGGTTTGATCCCACACAAGTGGAAATGAACTTGGTGACAAGCCTTTTGTTGTACCCTGACTCCAGCAGATCATCTGGAATTGTTCTCTGTTTGAATGAAGAGATGTAAAGTGAGTTTATTGATTCTGCAGATGACCCGAAGATGTACAAGGGCAGGACTGGAATTCAAAATGATCTTTATGAATTGGAGGGGAGTGGGAGAAGTGGGTGTGGAAATAAACATGGACCTCAGTGCTGAGAACGGGCACAGGATGGGGAGATGATTGCTGGGCAACAGTATGGCAGAAAAAACAAACAAACAGAATCATCAGCTAGAGTATTTTCTGTAAACAATAAAAAGCAGTAAAATTTGTGTCACTCAGCCCTGAAAGGCTACAGCCTTAAATACCCCCATCTGACCACAACAATTCAAGAAGAATGTGGAATTTTTTCACCTCTTCTATCAAGAAAGGCCAGAGGAGTTGAGGTGTCTTTTTCTACAAGAAGAAACATAAAATAGAAATTTGAAAAAATTTGAATATAAAAGGAACCTAAGCTGAATGAATTAGTTTGCTAGTGTGACTCTCAAAGGCCAAAGGAATTGAAGTGCTGTTACCTAGAAGAAAAAACATTTAAATGGTTTTAAATGTAAATGGTTTTACTATAAAAGGGGTCCATATTAAATGCACTGGTGGGCAAGGAGGAATGGACCTAAATGACAAATAGGTTGAACACTGAAAAAGCTGTTAAGTAGCAGTGTTGCACTTGACCTTGTTAATGAGAAAAGAGGAAGTACTTTGTAATAAAGCCAAACCTTACTGTGTTGTAAACTGAACAATTGAATATTCAGTTGAATAACCAAAATCTTTACAGTCTAGTCCCAAAGTCATTATTAGTCCAGATCTAATTATTACAGGAAAAGAATACTTCTACACAGAGAAAAAAAATCCCTGTAGTGGTAATAATACAGTTAAATTTATCTTGCATGCATTTACATT
The DNA here is from genome assembly GCF_003984885.1 of Neopelma chrysocephalum. NCBI lineage: Eukaryota > Metazoa > Chordata > Aves > Passeriformes > Pipridae > Neopelma > Neopelma chrysocephalum. The sequence goes on along the minus strand of NW_020897693.1, from coordinate 51,639,071 downwards.
CTACCCTTTTTTTCTGGTGTACTGTTCACTCTTCCACTGCTCTTCTGGTCTTAAGGTGGTTAGGCTCAGTCTGTGGATAGAACATGCCATAGATGTCATCTGCTTAAAAGGACCCCTCTGTAGTTATAAAAGGTTTTGGAGGTATCATTTCTGGAAAGTTTGAACAGTTTGGTTTTTACTTGGGTTTTCTGACTTATGCTTTTCTCTTACCAGCGCAAACCCACGGTCTCTGTGCATTTCTGCTCCTAATTTTTGGTGAGCAGGTTCAAGAGACATGAGGAGGTTCTCAAGAGAAACTTAGACTTTTTTTGGTCAGTTAGATCCTGTTGGTAATACTGCATTTGTCAGGTGTGTCAGTTCCAGCTGGTGCTTTGGGGGCGGGTGTGCGGACTGATGGACAGCAGTGTAAGTGTAACGAAGAAGGAGAGTTCTTTCTAGCAGATACTGGGACTACCACTTCAAATTTCTACTTTCTTAAAGAGTTTCTTCACTTAGGAAGTTGCTTAAGGATGAATTTTAGAGCACCAATCCTCTTCTGCTGTTTCTAGGCACAGAGGTTAAGTTGGGTCTTCCAGCTACATGGCATTGGGTTCATCCCTTGAATGGAAACTTGAAAGTGATTTCTCTTTTCTATTTCCCTCCAACTTGCAGCTGTCTTTTTCAAGGAAGCTAAAAATTAAACACAGCTACAAAAACTTACTTTTCACTTTCTTGACAGGCTCTTTTCAGCTGAATTATTTTTCCATGTGTTAGGCGTAAGTTTATTTTAACATATTTAAGGAATATTTGTAATACTGTTCCCTGCAGTGGCACTTTTTCATAACATAACCATCTTACTTGCCTCTCCTTATATCTTTGAACCATCCCAAGAGCTGAGCAAGGGGGTGGAATTTGTCAGAATTTTTAATATTCTGTGACATGAATCTTCCCTGCACACACCTCTGAAAATGATTTGCAGGTCTGCATTAAAAGCATGCAAAGGCTTGACTAGGCACAAAGATGAGTGCATTCAACTAGCAGTTATTTTAATATTGTAATAATGAAAACAAATGTTCTGTAATTTGTTTATAAAAGTGCACAGATGTAAAATGGAAGTTATGATTAAGAATAAACTTAAAACTGCTGACTATATGCATGGTTATGTTTCAAAACAGTAATCCTGAGAATTCAGAGGCAGCTGTGAGCAAAGTTTCATAATGCTGGTGTAATCTTTAAAAAAGAAAAAAGTAAAAAAAAATAAAAGAATCCCTTGCTGCACTTTGATGGGCAATTACAGGCTTTGAAAAACAGGAGAGGGACTTCCTAAAGTGCTTCATTGAAGCAAGCAGCTGTCATTAAAAGAAACACAACAGCAGGAATTCTGGACTTCCAAATAGTAGTATTAGACTTCTTAGTATCTACATTCTCTCCTGGTTGTAACCTCAGCTGCAACAGTAGTTAAAAGGCTGGAAGGAGACTTCATCTCTGTAACACCAGCCTAACTTCCAGTTGTGCTGATGGATAGGAGTCAGACAACATGACAGTGTGTATCTGGATGTTGTTACAGTTTTCATAAATTAAATATGTTTTGATTGAAGCTCCTCTGAGGTGGATACACAACTGACTGAAGAGCTACATTCATGCAATAGTAATCACCGTTTCTTTTAGCTTTCAAAGCTAAAAGATCTTCTAAGGGGAGGTTTGAGCCAGTGCTGTGCAGTGTTTACAAGTATAATGTGGGTGATGAAAAGCAGAATAAACTTAAAACACTTACAGGTGACATCAGTTTACAGAACCACAGAATCAATTAGGTTGAAAAAGACCTCTGAGGTCATCACGTACAACCTTTGACTGATCACCCCCTTCTCAAATAAACCAGAGCACTAAGTGCCACTTGCAGTCTTTTCTTGAACACCAAGAAACTGTTTAAATGGGAGGCATTTTACAATATAATTTTTATTCTCATAATTTAAGACATCAACAAGGTATAGTTAAGTCAAAGTAAGTACAGAAGGCTGCACTTGGGCAAATTAAATTCAAATACTAACTTGGCAATGCTCCTGTAACAGCTGTGCTCAATCTGGATGTTTTTCCAGCCCTCAAACCGAAGGTGGATCAGCAATATTGGGGTTATGTGAAAAATTCCAAATGCCATGGAAGACAGTGAAGATCTGTGGTGTATATAGCTTGGTGTTGATGTAGGTATCACGTCTAGAATAATTGGAGAATCCTAAAAAAAAGGCAACAAAAAGAAAGGAGACTGCAAGAGAGTTTAGTCTGAAAAATAAAGGGTTTGAGAGTGAATGTACCAGTCTTCCTGGTAACAGTCTTTAGAGCTTTGTAATATGTGTTCATGCAAATGGTGATTAATTAATTGTTCTCTGTGTTCACTGAGGTAGAGACGTACAATTTGCACCACTATGAATTTACTTAGTAAGAGAACTTCACAGTTAAGTAAACAATTTGGCCTTATAACAAACAGCAAAATCAATTTAGGAGTTCAAAACAATGTGGGATAAACATTGGTCATGGTTGTCTGAGGCAGACCTGATCCTAAAGGACTAAAGGAAACCTTGAGGTTTATTTCAGTATTATACTTGCATGTCTTACATAACAGGTCCCTATGCTGAGTGTTTGTATTCTCAACACACACGTGTAGGAAATTCTTCAAATGACACTGATATTTTATCCCTTCTTTTCTGGAATGTTTCATTTTGAAATTCATTCTACTTCTGGAGTGGCCCATTCACATTTTACAAAGCTTGCTACATGGGCGTGGCCTCCTCACCCCCTTTTCATCTTTATTCTCAAATCTGGGCACCTGATTAAGCCAGGTAATGGAATGCTTCCCTCCTCCATCTGTATGCAGCCCAACACTTGGAAATGGGACTGCAGGAACTTCTGGAGCTACAAGAAGCTGACAAATGTGTTAAGCTCTGTCTTGCTCCTAGCACTTAGGACTTAGAATCATAGAATGTCCTGAGTTGGAAGGGACCTACAAGGATCATTGAAGTCCAACTCCTGGCACAGGACAACCCCAAGAATCCCATGTGCCTGAGAGCATTGCCCAAATGCTCCTGCAACTCTGTAAGCCTTGGTGCTGTGACCACTTCCCTGGGAAGCCTGTTCCAATACTCAACCACCCTCTGGGTGAAGAACCTTTTCTAATATCCAACCTAAACCTCCCTTGACACAACTTCAGGCCATTCCCTTGGGTCCTGTCACTGGTCACCACAGAGAAGAGATCAGTGCCCCTTCCTCTTCCCCTCACGAGGAAGTTGTAACTGCAATGAGATTTCCCCTCAGTCTCCTCCAGGCTGAACAGACCAAGTAACCTCAACTGCTCCTCACATGGCCTCCCCTCAAGGCCCTTCACCATCTTCATAGCCCTTGGGTCAGTCTTTATGCTGCACCACAGTTTGACTGCAGTAGAAACATGCAAAGAAACGTTATCCTGCAACAGCTTGAGCTTTCTGTAACAGAGACCAAACTGCTGCTTCTTTAGCCAGGGAAATATAAACCTGGATATGGACAATAGTGGAGGATGTAGGGGGTGGCCATAGCCCAACTAAGGGTTACTGGGGATGGGGAGAAACTTAACTTCTTTAGAAATGAGTTTTGTATGTCTGTTGAAAAGTGAGGTGGCAATTAAATCTGATAGACGGGCTCCATGCAGCCCGCCGAGCAGGTGAGTTCCTGGCAGAGGGCTGAGAGTTGTCAGTGTCCATCCCAGCGAGGGTGCGGTTGCTACCTGCAGGGCAGTAAGGTCCCGGCGCCTCGTGAAAGGAGACGGCGGCGCAAGATTTTGGAAGAGCGTGGCGAAGTTCTTACCCCTCCCAAGTCGGATTTGGGGTGGTGGTGGTGGGTGAAATGTCGCAGAAATGCCCCGGAGGGAGGAAGCGCCGCTCCCTCCCGCAGCCCCGCGGGACCCCCGCGGCCGCGCCCGCTCCCCCCGCTGCCCGCGCCGGGCGGGGATGCGCCGTGCGGGGCCGTGCGGGGCCG